>NC_057799.1:262645493-262752540 GCF_018294505.1 Triticum aestivum | reverse complement strand
TAATGGCGAGTGTCTCAAAACTCTTCCCAGGTCAAACTGACAGGATGGGCACAAAAATTTTTGACTATTTTTTTTTTGGAAATCAGGGCAGCGACGACGAAAAAGTGCGACAAAAAATCACTATGATGGCGAGTGTCTCAAAACACTACCCGGGGCCTACAAATAGGATAGGGAAAAAATATTTTTGGTTGCCGAAATTTTGGCCTAAAAACTGCCCGGGGGTTTAGCGATTGCTATGCCGAATTTTTTTTTTCCGAGACCTACTCAGGCAAGGAAACACGAAACGGAAAATATATGGATCTCTAAAACCAACCGAATATGAAAAGAACTCGGATTGGTGGTGGATATATGGCGGTAGGATATGGCAGCGGTGGTGGTATATGGTACGGATCGGTGGTATATGGATACGGAGTGGTGGTGGTATATAGATACGGATTCAGAGCGGTGGCGGATAAGCAATGGTGGTAGATGGCAAGGCGATGATGATGGTGCGGCGGCGGCGTGATAACTTATGACCAGAACTCGAAACTCTAAAAGACTAGACTCTAAGAGCAGCAACTTGACACGACGATGCAACCGCAAATTCAACAAAGCAAAAACCCTAAAAAGATTATGCAAAGGCTCAGATTGGTTCGAATATGATGAACTAACCCTAATTTTTTTTGTGGCTTTTTCGTGGACTGTAGGTATGAAGAACAGACTCGATCTAAACTACGAAAAACTGTAAAATCTCACCGAGCAACCTGGAAATCTGATACCACTTGATAGAGGCAAAGGTGTCCCGTCTTTCGATGAGATGATGGATATCGCTTTGGTGGAAGTCGACTTTGACGATCCGACTACGAACGTGCGAGGACGTCGCGCCTTAGCAATCGCTAAACCAACTCCAAGAGGTTATCGACCACGCCGGAGCACGATCAACCTGACCACGAGGGTCTATTTCCTGCGAGCAAACGAAGAACAAGCAAGAAACTGAGATTGCAATCTGGATATTGCGAATATAAGATGAAAGCTTTATTGATCAAGGTGGAGTTCTGTGACGCCTTTGTCTGGTCGCTGAACACAAACGAAGTACGTGAAGTTGCAGCTATGGCGAACTTTTAATCTAAACAAAACCCAAAGTCTAAACGATGCCCTAAGGGCTGTATATATGGAGGAAGAGGGGGGAATTTCGTAGCCCTTGAGGAAGGGGTCCGAAACCAACCCTATCTCTTGTTTCCCCACACATACGGACTCTAAAAACAGCCTATACTTATGTATTTCGAAATTACATGGGCCTGGCCCAATAATAAGGTGACGCAGCACCTAGAATAGCCTCTGGACGAAAGTTATGAAGTAGCATCTTGTATATTTCGTCCAAGGCTTCATGCACGCATTATGGTGGCTTCAACGTCTTGAAATCATCACTTGTAACTCCGTTCTTGTTCCCCATGCGCATGCCATCATCTCCATGCTTGTTCTTGCTCCAATGTTCATCCTTCTCAAAGCTAGGCCCTTCATTTGTAAGCAAAACAAATGTATCCAATTTAGGCAGCATCATATTCTCATGAACATTAGAATCATTACCAAGAAACGAAAGTACCTGGTAATTTAATTGGCGTGCGCGAGCTCTAGTAATTGGTCCAGTATGTATAGCAGCAGGGGCTGTGGGTGTAACAATGGTATTGATGTCCTCATCAGATGCGTTTGGTTGAAGGTGTGGTATGAATGGTTTGGGACCATGACAGTGTCTGAATCACATCTAACAAATGATTTGTAACAATGAAAGAGGGTCTAACCTTCTCTGCACATGCCAGAAACTTCCTCCCACTGTCCAGAGAATCAAACGCAACTAGCTTCACGCATGGAGATTGATGGTGACAACGAGCAGATAGATCTTCAGTCCATTCATTGCCACTGATGGTCCTAGGGAGCTACAAGAGGAAGAAATGACTCAAATCGACCGCCGGGTAAATATCCTTCATTCCAAGTCATAGCCCGAGAGAGAGAAGAGAGGCATACCCGGGTGGTGAAGGAGTAGTCGCTGGAGGAGGAACTGATGTCTACTACACAACCTTCTTCTTGTAGACATTGTTGGGCCTCCAAGTGCAGAGGTTTGTAGGACAGTAGCAAATTTCCCTCAAGTGGATGACCTAAGGTTTATCAATCCGTGGGAGGCGTAGGTTGAAGATGGTCTCTCTCAAACAACCCTGCAACCAAATAACAAAGAGTCTCGTGTGTCCCCAACACACCCAATACAATGGTAAATTGTATAGGTGCACTAGTTTGGCGAAGAGATGGTGATACAAGTGCAATATGGATGGTAGATATAGGTTTTTGTAGACTGAAAATATAAAAACAACAAGGTAACTATTGATAAAAGTGAGCACAAACGGTATTGCAATGCGTTGAAACAAGGCCTAGGGTTCAGACTTTCACTAGTGCAAGTTCTCTCAACAATAATAACATAATTGGATCATATAACTATCCCTCAACATGCAACAAAGAGTCACTCCAAAGTCACTAATAGCAGAGAACAAACGAAGAGATTATTGTAGGGTACGAAACCACCTCAAAGTTATCCTTTCTGATCGATCTATTCAAGAGTCCGTAGTAAAATAACACGAAGCTATTCTTTCCGTTCGATCTATCCTAGAGTTCGTACTAGAATAACACCTTAAGATACAAATCAACCAAAACCCTAATGTCACCTAGATACTCCAATGTCACCTCAAGTATCTGTGGGTATGAATATACGATATGCATCACACAATCTCAGATTCATCTATTCAACCAACACACAGAACTTCAAAGAGTGCCCCAAAGTTTCTACCGGAGAGTCAAGACGAAAACGTGTGCCAACCCCTATGCGTAGATTCCCAAGGTCACGGAACCCGCAAGTTGATCACCAAAACATACATTAATAGAGGCAAAGGTGTCCCGTCTTTCGATGAGATGATGGATATCGCTTTGGTGGAAGTCGACTTTGACGATCCGACTACGAACGTGCGATGACATCGCGCCTTAGCAATCGCTAAACCAACTCCGAGAGGTTATTGACCACGCCGGAGCACGATCAACCTGACCACGAGGGTCTGTTTCCCGCGAGCAAACGAAGAACAAGCAAGAAACTGAGATTGCAATCTGGATATTGCGAATATAAGATGAAAGCTTTATTGATCAAGGTGGGGTTCTGTG
Source organism: Triticum aestivum (assembly GCF_018294505.1). Classification (NCBI taxonomy): domain Eukaryota; kingdom Viridiplantae; phylum Streptophyta; class Magnoliopsida; order Poales; family Poaceae; genus Triticum; species Triticum aestivum. The sequence goes on along the minus strand of NC_057799.1, from coordinate 262,749,363 downwards.
ACACCTTTGTCTGGTCGTTGAACACAAACGAAGTACACGAAGTTGCAGCTATGGCGAACTTTTAATCTAAACAAAACTCAAAGTCTAAACGACGCCCTAAGGGCTGTATATATGGAGGAAGAGGGGGGAATTTCGTGGCCCTTGGGGAAGGGGTCCGAAACCAACCCTATCTCTTGTTTCCCCACACATACGGACTCTAAAAACAGCCTATACTCAAGTATTTCGAAATTACATGGGCCTGGCCCAATAATAAGGTGACGCAGCACCTAGAATAGCCTCTGGACGAAAGTTATGAAGTAGCATCTTGTATATTTCGTCCAAGGCTTCATGCACGCATTATGGTGGCTTCAACGTCCTGAAATCATCACTTGTAACTCCGTTCTTGTCCCCCATGCACATGCCATCATCTCCATGCTTGTTCTTGCTCCAATGTTCATCCTTCTCAATGCTAGGCCCTTCATTTATAAGCAAAACAAATGTATCCAATTTAGGCAGCATCATATTCTCATGAACATTAGAATCATTACCAAGAAACGAAAGTACCTGGTAATTTAATTGGCGTGCGCGAGCTCTAGTAATTGGTCCAGTATGTATAGCAGCAGGGGCTGTGGGTGTAACAATGGTATTGATGTCCTCATCACCAAATATATAGCGGGCTGTTAACAGGCTCGAACTGACGATGGGCTGCAATGGTGTCAAATCTTTAATGGGCCGTTGACGGGCCGAATTGGCACATCTCGTATGGGCCGTGGGCTTAAATGGACCTGACACAAGTAGGCCTTATATGGGCCGGCCTGCTAATTTTTACTAGGCCGGTGTTTTTCACTGGAATGGGCCACTATTGGGCTGTGCCATGTGTCGACCTATCATAGGCGCCTCCTGTCCAATGAGTGGATGACATCTGTCCCAAGGTGAGCCGACATGTGTTTCCTCCGGCCAATGAGAATTTTACACGTGGAAAATCCTCATTGGTCCAGGCTGTTAATGGGTTATCGGATCCGAAACCGGACCCGATAGCTTAACGGTGACCCGTTACGGCGGATGCACGTGTCGGTCACCCTTGACGAAAGCACTTTCATGACGCGCCATTTATCGTCATGGAAGTGGACACTTCCGTGATGATAATTTTGATAATGTCATGGAACACTTCTACGACAACACATGTATGACTATCTTGATTCTGTCATAAAGTCGTCATGGATGTACATGCATGACAGAAAACGTGACCTACTGTGACAAACACGTATCATCACGGAAGTGTACTTTTTTTGTAGTGTACATATGGTAAGCATTACAGGATTTCACTACTTCCAAATATAGAGTTCTCCATATGCACATTTACATCCCTAATGTATGGTTAGATGAAACCAACAGTGTGATGCATGTTTCTACATCATGAAAATTTGGAAACTAACATGGCCATTGACACACACTCATATTTAGTAGTACAAAGATTACTATAAAATACGGAGAATATCCATATCTTCCTAACCATTTGATTATTCAGGGGTACAAATTGGCTGTAATGACGTGGTCACAATCGCATGAATTAACTCATCCCAAATATAGCTGATTTATGGCGTCTCTAATACATTGCCATAGTTCTACTCAAATTCTACTCAAACAGGGATATGCCAATCACCACAAAAAGTTCAAACAGTGTCATGGCGTCATCATTAACATCAGACGGAAACAACTTACATGTGCCGTCCCAGCAATACGTGGTGCCATCTGCTTTGTCGATCGCGTAGATGATGCCATTGTGTTCAATAGCATCACAGAAGTGTGTATCAGCTTTGACGATCCACTGCGAGGTGAGTTGTCTCCAGCTAAAGAAGGCACCAGCGGAAAGATAGGCGAGTCCGCGGTCGAACAAGGCAATTAGCTTGAAGTCTGCGTAATTCACATCTCGTGTGGGCACTTGGCAGATTACAATCTACTGCAAAACAAGGTGCGTCCAACTGACTTCGTAATCTAGATGACTTGGACCGCGACGGTAAAACCCTATATAATCCAACATAGGAAGGATAATCTCATGGGAGGTGTAGAAGTTCACGAGCACCAACTTTTTCCGGTCTTGTCTGACGGCAGCCATCCAGTGGGAGCTCATGCCGACCTAGTACATACCCGCCAAGAAGTTTCGGGCGATGGTGATTGGATCGAAGTCGAGGGAAATGATGTATGGCGACCCACTACATACCTCCAAAGAAGTTTCGGCTAATGGAGGTCGGATTGAAGTCGAGGGGCCTCATGTATGCCTCCGTATCATGGTGAGCAAATCTTGCAATACCAGATAGCAGCAACCAGGGTGTCTTGAAAAGCTTAGGCCTCGCTTCGATGATGGCCTGTGCATGTCCCTCGAGCATGCAGCCAGCTGCAGGGCGCTCAACATATCCATACACGAACAACAGAGGTCGAGGATGTCACTGGGGAGATTGCTCCAATCGCGGCTCATATGTATGCTGCGCGGTTCGTGTTCGGCCATGGTGGAGTTTGGAAGGTGAGGTTTTGGGGGGCTTGATTTACGGGGGAGAAGGCTCTCGGTGGTGGAGCGGCTAGCGAGGGAATAGTGGTACTGGGGGAGGAGAGCGAGGCAAGGGTACACGGGGGAACAATGAGATGATGAAGAGTGACCTCAAGATCTCCGGCGAGACGGAGATGGAGATGGAGTGGTGCTAGGGGAGAGGGAGACGAGGCGAGGCATGCTATACAACGGCGGTGACAGTGACTGCATAGTGCACAAGGTGAGGCTGACTTTGGTAACCCGGACACGCCACCTGGACTGGTGTCACCTCGGGCGCAGGGGCTTGTCACTTCACTGTGAGGACCGGATAAATAATATTTTGACCATCAAGTGTACTATAGTAGGAGTAGTAGGAACATGAGTAGTACCCCCGTGCTAGCATGCCTCTTGGCTCACTTCATCCTCCATGTATCATCCATATTGCAAGCAGAACCAAATTCTCGTGCATGCGGAAGCGCGAACAAGGATTTTTCTTTTTTGAGGATAACCACATACTTATTCCTTAACTAGAGAATGTTGTGTCTCCCACGCACGCGCCAATATCCATCCGAACCAGCTACGACACATTTTTTAATCCGTTTGCATAGGTCTCACCTGTTAGGAGGGGTGCAGAAATAAAAAGGAATCATAAAATGTCTCACCACGGTGATTCGAAAGAGTGACCTCAATTAGCCAGTGGCACATGTAGCGCTAGAAGGATGGGCACGTACACGGACAGGTACCACTCCTCAGTCTACCCGCATAGCCTTTTCATTTAGTCTACCTAGCCGTCTAATCAACTGCGTGCAGGCCACTTCTCCCATTTACTTCTCCATCAGGAACCGATTTTCCTCGGCTTCTTCACCACTCCTTCATCTTCATTTGCATCCAAACCACACCGCATTCAGATTGTTTTAACCTCTTCACATCCTCCTGGAGAAATTCCGAAGCCCCTTTTCGGATTACGGGTTCCGGGAAAACCCTTGAGGTTCGAACACTGGGGTGCACGCGAAGATCTCCTCCCTACCGATCCACGCCCTAGCTCTCTAAGATCTCGCAGACGAACCCGACGAACTCACAAGACAAAGACACAAGATTTATACTGGTTCGGGCCACCGTTGTAGTGTAATACCCTACTCCAGTGTGGTGGTGGTGGATTGCCTCTTGGGCTGATGATGAACAGTACAAGGGGAAGAACAGCCTCCTGAGGTTGAGGTGTTCTTGTGCTTGACCAACTTGTGTGGGTGAGATGCCTCTGAATGAGTTATCCGCTACGGTGGTGGCTAGCTCTACTTATATAGGTCCTGGTCCTCTCCCAAATATTGAGCGGGAAGGGAGCCAACAACAGCCAATTTGAAACGGGACAACTAGTATAGCTTATCCTGACAAAAGCGGTCTTCGCATGCGAAAGGCTCTGGTGGTGACACCGTCTTGGGCTCCATGGTGACCTCCGTCTCGCCGTCCTGCTGGTCTTGGTCTCGTTGCACAGATATGGAAACCTTTGCTTGATGCCTCGGTACTCCGCGCCTGCGCTTGCCCCCTTGGCACCAAAGAGGAAACAAGGACGCTGCGCGCGCTGGCGCCCCCCTGGCGCCCGCCTGGTCTCGATCGTCATGGCTCACGTCACGAGGACCTCACGAGGTTTGCCTTACCTTGATCTCTCCGCCCCTCGTGAGCCTGCATGGCGAGGCCGCTCCTGAGAAGGTCTTGCGTCGTCCGCCTCGCGAGGCTTGGCCCCTCGCGAGGGTCTTGGATGCCTTGTCGATGAAGATGGGCCGTACGGGCCTGCTAGCTAAGCCACACCGTGGGCCGCAGGCAGGCAAGTCTAGGGACCCCCGTTCCCAGAACACCGACAGTAGCCCCCGGGCCCAAGGCGCGCTCGGGCTTGGCTTCGAGGCGAAGCCAAAGGTCAAGTGCGTAGCGCCGCGGGCCCCAAAAGCCTGCGGCCTCGGTTGACACATGGCGGTTCATTGGACGCGGGCGTCTCTGCTTCCCCATGCTGCCTTGGAATCCGCCTGGCTATGCGGCCACCGCAACCTACACAGTTATTGTCCCATCGCCCACGCCTTGCTTCCCCAGTCCCTCTGCTTCCTTGAGACTCTGCTCCTCCTCTCCAATCTGACCTGCACTCCGCCTGCTTCATCGCCATGGCGCCGAAACAAGCAGACAAGGGGAAGAAGCCTATGTCTTCGCCAAGTTCGCCTCCAGCCGCCGAGCCTGCAGTCGGCCGATCCTTGGTGCTCAACGACGAGGCCATGGACAAGGTGCGTCCCAAGCTCACCACCAGTTTCAACGAGTGGGGGAAGACGGTGGCTTGGCCTGCGTCTCGCGCTCGCATTGCTCGGGCGGCCACCGAGGTCCCAATCTTCATTGATGCCCTTTAGGCAGGCTTGATTCCCCCTTTCTCCACCTTCTTCAACGCGGTGCTTGAACATTACCAGATCCATATGCTGCATCTCGACCCCCAATCCGTGACACTCCTCGCCGCCTTCGCCTTTGTGTGTGAAGCCATGGTGGGCATCGCTCCTTCTGTGGCCCTTCTCCGCCATTTCTTCTCATTGCATGATGAGCACATCAATACCATTGTTACACCCACAGCCCCTGCTGCTATACATACTGGACCAATTACTAGAGCTCGCGCACGCCAATTAAATTACCAGGTACTTTCGTTTCTTGGTAATGATTCTAATGTTCATGAGAATATGATGCTGCCTAAATTGGATACATTTGTTTTACTTACAAATGAAGGGCCTAGCTTTGAGAAGGATGAACATTGGAGCAAGAACAAGCATGGAGATGATGGCATGCGCATGGGGAACAAGAACGGAGTTACAAGTGATGATTTCAGGACGTTGAAGCCACCATAATGCGTGCATGAAGCTTTGGACGAAATATACAAGATGCTACTTCATAACTTTCGTCCAGACGCTATTCTAGGTGCCGCGTCACCTTATTATTGGGCCAGGCCCATGTAATTTCGAAATACTTGAGTATAGGCTGTTTTTAGAGTCCGTATGTGTGGGGAAACAAGAGATAGGGTTGGTTTCGGACCCCTTCCCCAAGGGCCACGAAATTCCCCCCTCTTCCTCCATATATACAGCCCTTAGGGCGTTGTTTAGACTTTGGGTTTTGTTTAGATTAAAAGTTCGCCATAGCTGCAACTTCGCGTACTTCGTTTGTGTTCAACGACCAGACAAAGGCGTCACAGAACCCCACCTTGATCAATAAAGCTTTCATCTTATATTCGCAATATCCAGATTGCAATCTCAATTTCTTGCTTGTTCTTCGTTTGCTCGCAGGAAACAGACCCTCGTGGTCAGGTTGATCGAGCTCCGGCGTGGTCAATAACCTCTCGGAGTTGGTTTAGCGATTGCTAAGGCGCGGCGTCATCGCACGTTCGTAGTCGGATCGTCAAAGTCGACTTCCACCAAAGCGATATCCATCATCTCATCGAAAGACGGGACACCTTTGCCTCTATCAACTGGTATCAGATTTCCAGGTTGCTCGGTGAGATTTTACAGTTTTTCGTAGTTTAGATCGAGTTTGTTCTTCATACCCATAGTCCACGAAAAAGCCAAAAAAAGATTTAGGGTTAGTTCATCCTATCCGAACCAATCTGAGCCTTTGCATAATCTTTTCTGTGTTTGCTTTGTTGAATTTGCGGTTGCATCGTCGTGTCAAGTTGCTGGTCTTAGCGTCTAGTCCTCTAGAGTTTCGAGTTCTGTTCACAGGTTGTCACGTCGCCGCTGCCATATATCACCACCGCATCATCATCATCGCTGCTGCCATATACCACCACCGCACCAACTTCATCGCCGTTGCCATATACCACCACCACATATTCACCGCCAATCCGAGTCCATATACGCCACCACATATCCGCCGCCATCACGCCAATCCGAGTACACCTGCAACATATATCCACCACCAGTCCGAGTTCCACAAGATTCATCTCCGCCACCAATCCGAGTTCCACCAGATTCATCTCCGCCACCAGTCCTAGTCCAAGTCCATTTGTAGACTTCTTCAAAAAAAAACAAAAAAAAACGAAGTCTGGAAAATTCTGGCTAGGCAGTTTTTAGACCATTTGTAGACTTTTTTGAAAAAAAATTGTTGCGGAGCAAAAAAAAGTGAAAAAAAATTCAGAGTGTGCTCCTCCCTTGTTTACGTGCAGCACCGTGATTTTGTTAGTGTTCTAGGCTCGCGTCTCTAGCACGGTCTAGCCTAGGACCAGCACAGTACCGTCGTTGAGTGTTTATTCAACTTTGCATATCTGAATTGATTATTGCTGACCCTTTTTGCTACCATATTATAAGCCTTCCCAGCTCCACATACATCTACGTCGTGCGTTTGACTCTCCCTGGTAATCGCTCTATCCAAGCTTTGAGAGTTTTGACTACAACAGTTGCCGATCACCACCTGCTGCTGGGTAAGAACTGGTAAGAATTTGAGATTCGCTTGAAGGATTTATGACACACCACCATCACCACCACTTCCTAGTAGTCTGTAGGATCATATTCTTTTGTGTTTCTATTGCTGCTAACCATGGCAGGATCACAAGCCGATGAGACTGATTGGGAGAACATGACGAACAAGGGGTTGCATGTTAAATTTCAGCAAATGATGAGTGGCCAGGTGGGAGATGTGCTAAACAGATTTGAAGAGGCTATGGAGAAGATAGATGCCGTGGAGAAGTCGTTTGAGACAAAGCTGGATAACAGGTTTAATGAATTGCTCAAGCGTCTTCCCCAACCACCACCGGCTGCACCTGTGGCACCTCTACAACAACAACAACCACATCTCCAACGCCGCCTTCCAAATCAAGTGGGACGAGCACAGCGCGTTCCAATTGAGACTAGTCAAAATTCGGGTGCCGCTGCACCTACTGTTGATGCTTCTTTGGCTCCTGCTACTGCGGCGGCTGAGGAGGATGACGATTATGCGGGCGATTATGAGGATGAGGTTGATCAAAATCAGAACTACGTGCAGCCACCAGCACCACCTCCAGCAGGTCGACCTCAGGTATATATTCGCAACGGTAGGCCTGCACCACCACCTTAGGTACGAGATCATGACCGTGTTCCTAAACTGAAATTGAATATTCCACCGTTTGAGGGTAGATACATTCCTGATGTATATCTTACTTGGGAGTTAGAAACTGAACAACGTTTTACATGTTTACAATATCCCGAGGAGAGACGGGTTGCTGCTGCTGTTTGTGCTTTCACTAGTTTTGCATGTGTATGGTGGTCTGAACATTGTAGATTATATCCTATTCCAGCTACTTGGGCTGCTTTGAAAACTGCTATGCGTACTCGTTGGGTTCCACCATATTATCAACGTGAATTGCTTCAAAAACTGCAGCATTTACGACAAGGGAAAAATTCTGTAGAAGAATATTATCAGGAATTACAAACTGGCATGATTAGATGTGGTATTGTTGAGGAGAATGAAGCTATGCTTGCACGTATTATGGGTGGTTTAAATAGAGAGATTCAGACAATTCTAGAGTATAAGGAGTATACTAATATCACTCGTTTATTCCATCTTGCTTGTAAAGCTGAACGTGAAGTGCAGGATCGACAAGCATTGGCGCGAACTAACTTTTCTGCAGGTCGACCTTCATCATGGACACCGCGTGCATCTTCTACTTCCACTGCACCAGCACCTCCATCAGGTTCCACCTCCAGCCGTGATACAGAAAGCAGGCACAACCACCACTATCTGCCAACAGCGCACCTGCCGGGCCTGCACAGAGCTCTTCTTCTTCCATGGCATCAACAGGGCACACAAGTAATATTATTTGTCGTCGTTGTAAAGGAAGAGGACATTATGCGCGAGAATGCAAATCTCAGCGTGTAATGATTGCTACTGAGGATGGTGGGTATGAGTCCGCTAGTGACTATGATGAGGAGACTTTGGCTCTTATTACACGTGAAGAACATGGTGGAGATGATTCTGAAAATGAGACGCAATACATGGCTCCTGAAGACGCTGACAGGTATGAATGTTTAGTTGCTCAACGTGTTTTGAGTGTGCAGGTCACACAAGCAGAGCAAAATCAGAGGCATAATTTGTTCCATACAAAGGGAGTTGTGAAGGAACGTTCTGTTCGCGTCATCATAGATGGAGGGAGTTGTAACAACTTGGCTAGCATGGAGATGGTGGAGAAACTATCTCTCACCACAAGACCACATCCACATCCTTACTACATCCAATGGTTCAACAACAGCGGCAAGGTTAAGGTAACACGTACTGTTCGTGTGCATTTTAGTATCTCTACATATGCTGATTATGTTGATTGTGATGTGGTACCCATGCAAGCATGTTCCTTATTACTTGGTAGACCATGGCAATTTGATAAAAACTCTGTACACCATGGTAGAAACAATCAGTATACTCTTGTTCATAAGGATAAAAATATTACTTTGCTTCCTATGACTCCTGATTCCATTTTGAAAGATGACATTAATAGAGCTAATAAAGCAAAACAGGAGAAAAATAAGAGTGAAAATCAGATTGTGGCAAAAGAATTTGAGCAACAAATGAAACCTAATAATAAACCATCTAGTGTTGTTTCTGAAATTAAATTGAAAAGTGCATGTTTACTTGCCACTAAATCTGATATTGATGAGCTAGATTTCAACAAATCTGTTTGCTATGCTTTTGTGTGCAAAGAGGCATTATTTTCATTCGAGGACGTGACTTCCTCTTTGCCCCCTGCTGTCACTAACATTTTGCAGGAGTTCGCTGACGTCTTTCCACAAGACGTGCCACCGGGATTACCACCTATTCGAGGGATTGAGCATCAAATTGACTTAATTCCCGGTGCATCGCTACCCAACCGTGCACCATACCGTACCAATCCAGAGGAGACGAAGGAGATTATGCGTCAAGTACAGGAGCTGCTCGACAAAGGTTATATACGCGAATCTCTTAGTCCTTGTGCTGTTCCTATTATACTTGTGCCTAAAAAGGATGGTACATCGCGTATGTGTGTTGATTGTAGAGGCATTAATAACATTACTATTCATTATCGTCATCCTATTCCTAGGCTAGATGATATGCTTGATGAATTGAGTGGCTCTACAATATTCTCCAAAGTTGATTTGCGTAGTGGATACCATCAAATTCGTATGAAACTGGGAGATGAATGGAAAACAACATTTAAAACTAAGTTTGGTTTATATGAGTGGTTAGTCATGCCTTTTGGGTTAACTAATGCACCTAGTACTTTCATGAGACTAATGAACAAAGTTTTACGTGCTTTTATTGGATGATTTGTGGTACTCTATTTTGATGATATACTGATTTATAGCAAATCTTTGGAAGAACATTTGGAACATTTATGTGCTGTTTTTATTGCTCTACGTGATGCACGTTTGTTTGGTAACCTTGGGAAGTGCACCTTTTGCACCGACCGAGTATCTTTTCTTGGCTATGTTGTTACTCCACAGGGAATTGAAGTTGATAAAGCCAAGATTGAAGCTACTGAGAGTTGGCTGCAGCCCAAAACGGTCACACAAGTGAGGAGTTTCCTTGGCCTCGCTGGTTTCTATAGGCGTTTTGTGAGAGATTTCAGCACCATTGCTGCACCTCTCAACGAGCTAACAAAGAAGGATGTGCCTTTTGTTTGGGGTACCGCACAGGAAGAAGCCTTCACGGTATTGAAAGATAAGTTGACACATGCTCCTTTACTCCAACTTCCTGATTTTAATAAGAATTTTGAGCTTGAATGTGATGCTAGTGGAATTGGATTAGGAGGTGTGTTATTACAAGATGGTAAACTTGTTGCATACTTTTCTGAAAAATTGAGTGGGCCTAGTCTGAATTATTCTACTTATGATAAAGAACTATATGCTCTTGTTCGGACTTTAGAAACATGGCAACATTATTTATGGCCCAAAGAATTTGTTATACATTCTGATCATGCATCTTTGAAACATATTAAAAGTCAAGCTAAACTGAATCGTAGACGGTTGAATTCATTGAAACTTTCCCTATGTCATTAAACACAAGAAGGGTAAAGAAAATCTTATTGCTGATGCATTGTCTTGTCGCTATACTATGCTGTCACAACTTGACTTCAAAATATTTGGTTTGGAGACCATCAAAGATCAATATGTGCATGATGCTGATTTTAAAGATGTTTTGCAGAATTGTAAAGAAGGAAGAACCTGGAACAAGTTTTTCGTTAATGATGGATTTGTGTTCCGTGCTAACAAGCTATGCATTCCAGCTAGCTCTCTTCGTCTTTTGTTGTTGCAGGAGGCGCATGGAGGAGGATTAATGGGACACTTTGGCGTGAAGAAGACGGAGGACGTACTTGCTACACATTTCTTTTGGCCAAAGATGAGACGGGTTGTTGAGCGTTTTGTTGCTCGCTGCACTACATGTCAAAAAGCTAAGTCACGACTCAATCCTCATAATTTATATATGCCTTTGCCTGTACCTAGTGTTCCTTGGGAGGATATATCTATGGACTTTGTTTTAGGTTTACCTCGAACAAAGAAGGGGAGGGATAGCATATTTGTTGTCGTGGATAGATTCTCAAAAATGGCACACTTTATACCATGTCATAAAAGCGATGATGCTGTTAATGTTGCTGATTTGTTCTTCCGTGAAATTATTCGTTTGCATGGTGTGCCAAATACTATTGTTTCAGATCGTGATACTAAATTTCTTAGCCAGTTTTGGAGATGTTTATGGGCTAAGTTGGGGACTAAACTGCTTTTTAGTACTACTTGTCACCCCCAAACTGTTGGACAAACTAAAGTAGTCAATAGAACATTGTCTACTATGCTTAGGGCTGTTTTGAAGAATAATAAGAAAATGTGGGAAGAATGCTTGCCTCATATTGAGTTTGCTTACAATCGTTCATTGCATTCTAGTACTAAGATGTGCCCTTTTGAAATTGTGTATGGTTTCCTACCTCGTGCACCTATTGATTTGTTGCCTCTTCCATCTTCGGAGAAGGTTAATTTTGATGTTAAACAACGTGCTGAATTGATCTTAAAAATGCATGAGTTAACTAAGGAAAACATTGAGCGTATGAATGCTAAATATAAACTTGCTGGAGATAAGGGTAGAAAACATGTTGTGTTTGCTCCTGGAGATCTTGTTTGGTTACATTTGCGTAAGGATAGATTTCCTGATTTGCACAAATCAAAGCTAATGCCACATGCTGATGGTCCTTTTAAGGTACTTTCGTTTCTTGGTAATGATTCTAATGTTCATGAGAATATGATGCTGCCTAAATTGGATACATTTGTTTTGCTTACAAATGAAGGGCCTAGCTTTGAGAAGGATGAACATTGGAGCAAGAACAAGCATGGAGATGATGGCATGCGCATGGGGAACAAGAACGGAGTTACAAGTGATGATTTCAGGACGTTGAAGCCACCATAATGCGTGCATGAAGCCTTGGACGAAATATAAAAGATGCTACTTCATAACTTTCGTCCAGAGGCTATTCTAGGTGCTGCGTCACTTTATTATTGGGCCAGGCCCATGTAATTTCGAAATACTGTATAGGCTGTTTTTAGAGTCCGTATGTGTGGGGAAACAAGAGATAGGGTTGGTTTCGGACCCCTTCCCCAAGGGCCACGAAATTCCCCCCTCTTCCTCCATATATACAGCCCTTAGGGCGTCGTTTAGACTTTGGGTTTTGTTTAGATTAAAAGTTCGCCATAGCTGCAACTTCGCGTACTTCGTTTGTGTTCAACGACCAGACAAAGGCGTCACAGAACCCCACCTTGATCAATAATGCTTTCATCTTATATTCGCAATATCCAGATTGCAATCTCAGTTTCTTGCTTGTTCTTTGTTTGCTCGCAGGAACCAGACCCTCGTGGTCAGGTTGATCAAGCTCCGGCGTGGTCAATAACCTCTCGGAGTTGGTTTAGCGATTGCTAAGGCGCGATGTCATCGCACGTTCGCAGTTGGATCGTCAAAGTCGACTTCCACCAAAGCGATATCCAACATCTCATCAAAAGACGGGACACCTTTGCCTCTATCATTGCATCTGACTGATCCCCGGCAAAGCTCGGGGTGCATGAGCTTCCAGGCCGTGGCCGCGACGGTGGGCGCGGGGATCGACTTCGAGCTTCCTCCATCCACGAGCGAGTTTTGGACACGATGGGTATTTGTCGACGCCGGTGTGCTCAACACTTTGCTCCACGCCCCGTCAGCGCCTGCCGTTTCCCACTCCGGCTGGGGCCATGAGAGGCTCGCGAGCCCCCGTCTTGTCCCCTTCTGGCTCAGTGATGAGGACATCAATACAATTATTACACCCACAGGCCCTGCTGCTATACATACTGGACCAATTACTAGAGCTCGCGCACGCCAATTAAATTACCAGGTACTTTCGTTTCTTGCTAATGATTCTAATGTTCATGAGAATATGATGCTGCCTAAATTGGATACATTTGTTTTGCTTACAAATGAAGGGCCTAGCTTTGAGAAGGATGAACATTGGAGCAAGACCAAGCATGGAGATGATGGCATGCGCATGGGGAACAAGAACGGAGTTACAAGTGATGATTTCAGGACGTTGAAGCCACCACAATGCGTGCATGAAGCCTTGGACGAAATATACAAGATGCTACTTCATAACTTTCGTCCAGAGGCTATTCTAGGTGCTGCGTCACCTTATTATTGGGCCAGGCCCATGTGATTTCGAAATACATAAGTATAGGCTGTTTTTAGAGTCCGTATGTGTGGGGAAACAAGAGATAGGGTTGGTTTCGGACCCCTTCCTCAAGGGCCACGAAATTCCCCCCTCTTCCTCCATAAATACAGCCCTTAGGGCATCGTTTAGACTTTGGGTTTTGTTTAGATTAAAAGTTCGCCATAGCTGCAACTTCGCGTACTTCGTTTGTGTTCAGCGACCAGACAAAGGCGTCACAGAACCCCACCTTGATCAATAAAGCTTTCATCTTATATTCGCAATATCCAGATTGCAATCTCAGTTTCTTGCCTGTTCTTCGTTTGCTCGCAGGAAACAGACCCTCGTGGTCAGGTTGATCGTGCTCCGGCGTGGTCGATAACCTCTCGGAGTTGGTTTAGCGATTGCTAAGGCGCGACGTCCTCGCACGTTCGTAGTCGGATCGTCAAAGTCGACTTCCATCAAAGCGATATTCATCATCTCACCGAAAGACGGGACACCTTTGCCTCTATCACTCAGGCTGAGGAGGCTGAAGGACCGCGGCGTGGCCGCGCCGATGGTGGTGAAGGAGTTCATCAAGCGTCGGGTCGCTCCGCTTCAGTGCCATTCTCGCCCGATGTGGACCTTGCTCAGCAGCCAGGACCATATGAGGTTTCATGATGAGGACATGACTACCTTGGATACGACCAAAAATATTGCATACATGCATATTTGTCAGGTGATTTCTAGTGCAAACTATTCAATAATCTATTTATGTTATCCAGAACAAAAATACTTCACACACTTTTGTGTTTTGTCTAATTGCAGGTGTATGGGACATTTGTACAATCCACATATGAAGATAAGGCAAAAGGAGAAGTTTAGGTTCTGTTCAAAAAGTCCTCTCACGTCACTTTTGGGCCAAGAGAAGATAGAGTCCAAGTCTCTCACGTTCTGGATTCAGATTCGGACTGCACAGACATACCTGACTCAAAACACCAACAACTTTTTCATACGGACTCCGAATTGGGTGATTCTTTTTTTGTTGGAAACTAGATTTCGTGCTCTTTCCAACCCAATTGGATTCACCTTTAAATTCGTCCGGAGCATTGAGTTATGGTCGAAACAATCTGACGTTGCACCAGAATCCGAGTCAAACTACAAGTCCAAAGGTGTTGCATCACCTCCACTTGGGCCCATGAGCCTTGTACGACCTAGGGTTGGTTTTAGGCTGCCTTGGGACGTCCTCCCACCTCCTTGGCCGCCACCCCTTGCTCCTATATAAGTAGATCCATCTAGTAGCTTTTTCCTTGGGATTTGTTTAGTTAAAAGTTAGCCATTGCAACTTCGTGTACTTCGTTTGTGTCCAACGACCAGACCAAGACCGCTTACGGATCCCCACCATTATCAATACTTCATATATATTCGCAATATTCAGATTGCTTTATCATATTCTTGCTCGTTCTTCGATTGCTTGCAGGAATAGACCTTCGTGGTCAGGTTGATCGTGCTCCAGCGTGGTCAATAACCTCTCGGAGTTGGTTTAGCGATTGCTAAGGCACAACGTCGTTGCACGTTTGTAGTCGGATCGTCAAAGTCGTCTCCACCAAATCGATAGTTATCATCTCATCGAAAGATCGGGACACCCCGCCTCTATCAAGTGGTATCAGTTTTCAGGTTGCTCGGTGAGAATTTCCAGTTTTCCTAGATTAGATTTATTTTCTTACCTATTGTCCAAGAAAAAGCCACAAAAAAGAGTTAGATCTATTCATCCTTGGTCCAAGCCAGTCTGAGCCTTTGCAATTTTCTTTTCATTGCTTGCATAGTTGAATTATCGGTTGCATCGTCGTGTCGAGTTGCTGGTCTTAGTGTCTAGTTCGTTTAGAGTTTCGAGTTCTGTTCACATTAGTCACGCCACCGCTGCATCATTATCTCTTCCGCTGTCCACCACCCATCCATCAATTTCCACCACGTGCTACCCACCATTCATTGTCATAATAATAGTTGAGATCGTTCACATCTTCACTTGATCCAATCTGCATCTTATCTAGTTTGTTTTGGAAAGAGGGAGAAAAAAAGAGAGAAAAAAACGAGAGAAAAAAAAGGAAAAAAAGTCAGAGAAAAAAAAGGAGAGAAAGAAAAAAAAGTGTGAGGAAAAAAAAAGAGAGAAGAAAAAAAAACAAAAAAATCGGCACAAACTTTTTCAGAGGAAAGTTGGAGACAAAGTTGTTGATATATCCTGCTTGGCTGTTGTTTCACCTCATTATCTTCACTGCTGTTGTGATCTTCACTTATATCTTGCTGTCAAGAGCTACTTAGTATCCTTCATTGATGCTAGTTGTGCTACGCCGTGACCTCATTAGTGTTCTAGGCTCGCGTCTCTAGTCCGGTCTAGCCTAGGACCAGCACAGTACCGTCGTTGAGCGTTTATTCAACATTGCATCTTTGAATTGATTATTGCTAATATTTTGCTACCATATATAGTCAACCCAGCTCCACATATTTCTACACCGTGTATACGTACGCTCCCCTGGCAATCGCTTTACTCAATATTCGGAGTTACTTGACACCGCTGGTTGCCGATCACCG
Organism: Triticum aestivum; assembly: GCF_018294505.1. Taxonomy (NCBI): domain Eukaryota; kingdom Viridiplantae; phylum Streptophyta; class Magnoliopsida; order Poales; family Poaceae; genus Triticum; species Triticum aestivum. Next base: position 262,733,626 of record NC_057799.1, on the reverse strand, counting down.
CCTGCTACATGGTAAGAACTTGTAAGACATTGATATTTGCTTTACTGTGAGCGTTTTACCACCACATCCTAGTAGTTATAGGAACATTATTTTTGGGTTTTGTTTCTTGCTCTACTAATCATGACAGGATCCATAGTCAATTCATGGGCTTTGTCGATCGCGGGAGACGTGCGACCACCTTTGCAAATACCACAACCGTCACGAGAGGTGCACAAACATCCAAATGCACATGATCAGGTTAATGTATCTATACCACCATTTAATGGCCGTTTTAAACCTGCTTTATATATTGAATGGGAGTTCGACATAAAAAATATATTTGCTTCCCATAATTTCGATGAACATAAAAAGGTTAAGGTTGCGGTTGGTTCTTTCACTGGTTATGCTTTGGTTTGGTGGAGTGAATATTGTTGGTTACACCCTGATTATATACCTACTACTTGGGATGATTTGAAACTTGCCATGCGACATACTTTCGTCCCTGCTTATTATACTCATGACATGATTAAGAAGTTGCAACACTTAAAACAAGGTAGTGAAACTGTAACAAAATATTATGATGATTTACAAACTACCTTGTTGCATTCCTCTTTAGAAGAAAGTGAAGATGATTTTATGGATCGATTTTGGGGAGGATTAAACTGTGATATTCAAGAGATACTAATTCATGAAGAGTGTTATCCTATGGACCATTTGTTTCATCTTGCTTGCAAAGCTGAACAGGAAATAAAACGACGTGTTGGCCACGAGGAGAACAAGCGCACGGTGCACATTCCAAGAGTTGATATGATTGTTCCTTCAACTACTAGGCATACTATGACAACCACATCCGTTGTTGTCAGGACTACATCACCTCCACCATGTGACACATCGCCCCCGAGAGTGGCTACATCATCTGAGTTGATCATAAGAGGTAATGACAAAGGTACTGATCTTCCATCTCTACATGAGAATGATGAATGCCTTGTCAATTTGAATGCACCATCTGATGAGCTATCCACTACTTTGATCACACCACCTATTTTAGAGGACTACGTTGATAATTTGACTTTGCCATGTGATCAAACAACTGAAATACCAACAATTTTGAGTGCACCCATTGAATTAACTATTGATGCAAAAGAACCAATGTATAATCATTTTGATATGACCTCTAATCTTGGTGATGATTCTGTGTTGAATGACTTATTGCATGTTTGCTTATTTAAGCATGTTGTAGCATGTAAATTTGATGCAAGTAAGGTTTATTCACCAATGTTGGGATGGTTTAATGATGAACATTGTCAATCTTTCGAAATGAATAAGAGCTTCACTTATATGTGCAAACTGAGTTGCAATATTTTCATGCCTTCTACTTCTTGTGCTAATTTTTTGGCTTTAGATTTTATGAACTATGCAAGTTACTCATCTATTCATGTGTCATATATGCAAAAATCAAGGGAAGTAAAAATGGATGACATATACATATACAACATGTACACCTTGTCTCTTTTGTTAGCCACATTTCAGATTAAGCAACGCCGAGGACGGCTTTATTTTCAAGAAGGGGAGGATGATGAGGACATGACTACCTTGGATATGACCAAAAATATTGCATACATGCATATTTGTCAGGTGATTTCTAGTGCAAACTATTCAATAATCTATTTATGTTATCCAGAACAAAAATACTTCACACACTTTTGTGTTTTGTCTAATTGCAGGTGTATGGGACATTTGTACAATCCACATATGAAGATAAGGCAAAAGGAGAAGTTTAGGTTCTGTTCAAAAAGTCCTCTCACGTCACTTTTGGGCCAAGAGAAGATAGAGTCCAAGTCTCTCACGTTCTGGATTCAGATTCGGACTGCACAGACATACCTGACTCAAAACACCAACAACTTTTTCATACGGACTCCGAATTGGGTGATTCTTTTTTTGTTGGAAACTAGATTTCGTGCTCTTTCCAACCCAATTGGATTCACCTTTAAATTCGTCCGGAGCATTGAGTTATGGTCGAAACAATCTGACGTTGCACCAGAATCTGAGTCAAACTACAAGTCCAAAGGTGTTGCATCACCTCCACTTGGGCCCATGAGCCTTGTACGACCTAGGGTTGGTTTTAGGCTGCCTTGGGACGTCCTCCCACCTCCTTGGCCGCCATCACTTGCTCCTATATAAGTAGATCCATCTAGTAGCTTTTTCCTTGGGATTTGTTTAGTTAAAAGTTAGCCATTGCAACTTCGTGTACTTCGTTTGTGTCCAACGACCAGACCAAGACCGCTTACGGATCCCCACCACTATCAATACTTCATATATATTCGCAATATTCAGATTGCATTATCATATTGTTGCTCGTTCTTCGATTGCTTGCAGGAATAGACCTTCGTGGTCAGGCTGATCGTGCTTCCGGCATCGTCAGTAACCTCAGGAGATTGGTTTAGCGATTGATAAGGCGCAACGTCGTGCACGTTTGTAGTCGGATCGTCAAAGTCGTCTCCACCAAATCGATAGTTATCATCTCATCGAAAGATCGGGACACCCTCGCCTCTATCATTTCAGGAGTCGGGGCTCCCCCTTGGGACGCGGCAAACGGTGCTCGAGGTCCTGACAGGTGACCCTTCGCCGGACGACTTGCCTGGGAAGAACTGTCTGCTGTACCGCTGCAAGAACAAGGCTGAATTTGTAGGGAGCATGCCTCCCTTTGACGAGTGGGGGCTGCGTCCGGACGGCCTGGTGGGGTCCCGCGAGAACCCTGTCAGCGTGGTTCCCCTCTTCGTCGCCGGCGCCGAGCTCGTCCGGAATGTGGGTGCAGGGGGATGAGCGCCGCTAGAGGCTGGCGGCACGAGTGCTGATGTGCGGACGCCGCCTGGGGCTCCTGGGGCGTCGTCCTCAAAATCCCGTGATTCTGGGACGTCGGTCGCTGAGACGAGGCAGCACGCGGCTCCCGAGGCCGAAACTCCAGAGGCCTTGGGAAGTCGCAGTGAGACGGCGCCCGACTGTTCTCTGCAGCCAGGCACCCCTGAAGTTGTTCTCTCGAGCACTTCTCCGGCTGCACCCCGTACTGGCCGCCATGTTCAGCGCTTCGGTCGGCTTTGCATGGACTTCGAGGAGCTCCGCAAGAGGAAAGGATCTCCGAGCGGCAGCTTTATCTTCAGGCCGTTGAAGCGACGAAAGTACATCACCGTCGACGAGTAAGTACTGCACCTCGTGATTTCATGATTGCTGCTTTCCTCCCTGACGCTGGCTCTTCAGGACCCCCTTTGCCGTGGCCGTTGAGTCCCCCGAGGAGCAACCCCCGCCTTCTTCGGCACCCCCGTCGGCCTTGAGCATCCCGAGCCTGCATGCCGCGCCTGGAGCCGAGCCGGCCGAGGGGGTGTGCTCGCCTTCATGGCGCTTTGAATCTGCGGCTCCGTCGACCTTCCTCCACGGCCTGGCTTGGAGCTTGGCGGGCGTCCCCCGGACTCCTCCTCTGGTCATGGACAGCAGCTAGTTGGCTTCGGTCTTCAGCTCTTCCTCAAGCAGCAGGCCCCGACTGGCCGGGGCCCCTCGTGAGGTCGGGCTGGCACCTGGAGCGGCACCAGCCCCCAGCCCCCTGCTGAGAGGGGGTGCGCCGCTTCACGTCCCACCTGCAGCCCCCGTGGCGGAGGACGAGGTGGGCCGTGCGTTGGAGTCCGAGCGCGGGCGAAGCGTCGTTCGTCATGAGCTCTTCTAGGAGGCGATGGGCGCAATGAGCCGACTTGGTGAAGAACTCGCGGGTGTCGACTCGCGCCTTGAGGCTGAGTGTCTTCGGCTGGTGGAGGAACGGCGTAAGCTGAGGGTGGCCATCAACCTTGGCCGCTACCAGCATGATCTTGATAATGCGAAGGCCGAGGCGTCCCTCAAGGTTTCCCGTGAGGCTTGCTCCCGAGCCTTGGAGGAGGCTCGTGACGCTGACCGCCGTCGCGAGGCTGCGGAGAAGCGCGCGTGGGAGCTCCACGCCTGGAGTGTGATGCGGAGCATCCTACGGTCATCCCCATGGACCTACCATCGTCTCATCAAGAGCCAACAGGACCTATGACACGAGCACGAGCTAGAGCTCTCGAGAACGAGGTGACTTCCTTCCTTAGTGATATCACATATGATCCACTCGAGACATGGCTACTACCTAAGTCCGATATGCTATGCATGATTAGGTGTCAAGAGGAGCCTCCCGAGGATGCACGTGAAGACGGACAAGCCGCCAAGTTCACGGATGAAGAGAACCAACAGAAATGGGCAAGTTCACCTTCCAGGCCCCGGACATCCGGCCAAGTCCCCGGACATCCGGCCCCTGGAGCAACCACAGCAGCAGCAGCCCAGACCCCCAAGCCTACAGGGCCCGGACATCCGGCGTCCAGCCCGGACATCCGGCCCGAGCCCGGAAATCCGGCCAAAAGCCCGGACATCCGGCGCCACGCTACAGAACATCCAGAAGTTTTGCCCTCCAGCCCGGACATCCGGCCCCTCCTGAAGCCCCGGACATCCGGCCCGTCGCCCGGACATCCGGCCACCCCTGTCTGCGCACAGTAAGGGCCGAGGCCCGTGTACCCCTTCGACCCCCTAGACTATATATACTCCTTCTCCTCCATCTTTCTAGGGTTAGCATTGGTTTAGCTCATATGTGAGATAGAGCATTGCTCATCCATACGGATCTCCTCCTCGAGAGAGACTGCGGCCCCTCTTCGGAGACGATCCACGTTGGATTCAAGACCCCCTCTTGGGTGGCCCCCATCAAGACCTTCTCACGGAGAAGAACCGGTTATCCTTTGTATCGTCCTTTGTTGACTTTGGATCTTGTATCTCACCTTTGTGTTCATCGATCTAGCGCATGTGTGATCTATTCTTGTTGGTTGAGTGATTTCTCTTGTGTTTCCCTCGTGTTTCCCCTCGTGTTCATCGCGTTCTTCGTAGGGATCCGCTCCTTTCGTGAAAGATCGGCCATCTAGGGTTCCACCCTACATCATCTTGGTATCATGAGCCACGTTGATCACGATTTCGGAGCCCCCTCTCTTTGTTTTCTAGCTTGATTTCGTTGTTTTTCGTCCTAACCCGAAAATTGCCCCACAAAAATAGCCCCAATTTTTTTTTGTGATTTGTTGGTGTGATGAAGTTTTGTTGGATTTGATCCGCGGATTTCGTGTGTTGTAGGTAGATCTAGCTTTTCCCCGTCTTTTCCCCAATTTCCATCCACAAATTCCTCCGAATTTTTGCCCCGAATTTGACCTCTCCACGCGGTGTTCTCCGGATCCTGAGCCCGGACATCCGGCCCGACCAGCCCGGACATCCGGCCATCAGCCCGGACATCTGGCCCCTCGCAGCATCACTTCCATCCTCCACTCCGCTTTCCGCCTAACTCTCACCAAATTTTATCCTGGTGCCCACATACACTTCCGCATACCACCACCACTTCCACATAGCACCACCATAGCCTTTCCCGTTACCAACTCCGACAATTTTGACCCATTTTGTTTTGAGAATTTGAGTTGTGGTTTCCGTATCCTATTGTGTTTCGGCTATCTAGGTACGGTTCGGCAACAACATCACCACCGCTCATCTTCGCCAAGGACTACTACGAACGGCTACATTGGTATCACCTTCACCTTCATATCATCTTGGTATAGCGATATCATCATACTCTCTTGCATTTGCATTGATAAACCCATGGCCTTACTTTTGTGTAGCTTACCCATCGAGACTAGCCTTTGAGTATTGCCGGCAACGTGACTTGTGCACGTTAGTGTTCTGATGTAGGGTGGAACCCTATATAGCTGATCTTTCACGAAAGGAGCGGATCCCAACTAAGAACACGAAGAACACGAGGGGAAACACGAGGGGAACACACGAGAGAATCACTCAAACCAACAAGAACAATCACACATGTGCTAGATCCTCGAAACACAAAGAGATACACGATCCAAATCCAACAAGGGACGATACATAGGTAACCGGTTCTTCTCCGAAAGGAGGTCTTGAGGGAGCCACCCAAGAGGGGGTCTTGAATCCAACGTGGATCGTCTCCGAAGAGGGGCCGCAGTCTCTCTCGAGGAGGAGATCCGTATGGATGAGCAATGCTCTATCTCACATCTGAGCTAAACCAACGCTAACCCTAAAAAGATAGAGGAGAAGGAGTATATATAGTCTAGGGGGTCGAAGTGGTACACGGGCCTCGGCCCTTACTGTGCGCAGACAGGGGTGGCCGTATGTCCGGGCGATGGGTCGGATGTCCGGGGCTTCAGGAGGGGCCGGATGTCCGGGCTGGAGGGCAAAACTTCTGGATGTTCTGTAGCGTGGCACCGGATGTCCGGGCTTTTGGCCGGATTTCCGGGCTGGGGCCGGATGTCCGGGCTGGACGCCGGATGTCCGGGCCCTGTAGGCTTGGGCGTCTGGGCTGCTGCTGCTATGGTTGCTCCAGGGGCCGGATGTCCGGGGACTTGGCCGGATGTCCGGGGCCTGGAAGGTGAACTTGCCCGTTTCCATTGGTTCTCTTCATCCGTGAACTTGGCGGCTTGTCCGTCTTCACGTGCATCCTCGGGAGGCTCCTGTTGACTCCTAATCATGCATAGCATATCGGACTTAGGTAGTAGCCATGTCTCGAGTGGATCATATGTGATATCACTAAGGAAGGAAGTCACCTCGTTCTCGAGAGCTCTAGCTCGTGCTCGTGTCATAGGTCCTCTTGGCTCTTGATGAGACGATGGTAGGTCCATGGGGATGACCGTAGGATGCTCCGCATCATCTCCCCTCCCTTGGGAAAGATCCGACCTCGGATCGAAATCCTCATCACCATGGTACGGGGATAGATCTTTGATGTTGAAGATGTCGCTCACGGAGTACTTGTCACGTGGGATGTCGATCTTGTATGCATTGTTGTTGTAGCGTGCCAGCACCTTGAAGGGTCCATCCGCTCGGGGTAGTAGCTTGGACTTGCGTTCCTTGGGGAACCGATCCTTGCGAAGGTGTAGCCACACAAGATCTCCAACATTGAACATCATGGGTTGCTTGTTGACGTTGAGCTTGGTCGCGAGTCGTTCTACTTGGCGCTCGATGGTGTTTCTTGTATCTTCGTGCATGATGAGGACATCAATACAATTATTACACCCACAGTCCCTGCTGCTATACATACTGGACCAATTACTAGAGCTCGCGCACGCCAATTAAATTACCAGGTACTTTCGTTTCTTGCTAATGATTCTAATGTTCATGAGAATATGATGCTGCCTAAATTGGATACATTTGTTTTGCTTACAAATGAAGGGCCTAGCTTTGAGAAGGATGAACATTGGAGCAAGAACAAGCATGGAGATGATGGCATGCGCATGGGGAACAAGAACGGAGTTACAAGTGATGATTTCAGGACGTTGAAGCCACCATAATGCGTGCATGAAGCCTTGGACGAAATATACAAGATGCTACTTCATAACTTTCGTCCAGAGGCTATTCTAGGTGCTGCGTCACCTTATTATTGGGCCAGGCCCATGTAATTTCGAAATACATAAGTATAGGCTGTTTTTAGAGTCCGTATGTGTGGGGAAACAAGAGATAGGGTTGGTTTCGGACCCCTTCCTCAAGGGCCACGAAATTCCCCCCCCCCTCTTCCTCCATATATACAGCCCTTAGGGCGTCGTTTAGACTTTGGGGTATTGTTTAGATTAAAAGTTCGCCATAGCTGCAACTTCGCGTACTTCGTTTGTGTTCAGCGACCAGACAAAGGCGTCACAGAACCCCACCTTGATCAATAAAGCTTTCATCTTATATTCGCAATATCCAGATTGCAATCTCAGTTTCTTGCCTGTTCTTCGTTTGCTCGCAGGAAACAGACCCTCGTGGTCAGGTTGATCGTGCTCCGGCATGGTCGATAACCTCTCGGAGTTGGTTTAGCGATTGCTAAGGCGCGACGTCCTCGCACGTTCGTAGTCGGATCGTCAAAGTCGACTTCCATCAAAGCGATATTCATCATCTCACCGAAAGACGGGACACCTTTGCCTCTATCAAGTGGTATCAGATTTCCAGGTTGCTCGGTGAGATTTTACAGTTTTTCGTAGTTTAGATCGAGTCTGTTCTTCATACCTACAGTCCACGAAAAAGCCACAAAAAAAAATTAGGGTTAGTTCATCATATCCGAACCAATCTGAGCCTTTGCATATCCTGAGGAGAGACGTGTTCCTGCTGCTGTTTGTGCTTTCACTAGCTTTGCATGTGTTTGGTGGTCTGAACATTGTAGATTATATCCTGTTCCAGCTACTTGGGCTGCTTTGAAAACTGCTATGCGTACTCGTTGGGTTCCACCATATTATCAACGTGAATTACTTCAAAAATTGCAGCGTTTAAGACAAGGAAAAAATTCGGTAGAAGAATATTATCAGGAATTACAAACTGGCATGATTAGATGTGGTATTGTTGAGGAGAATGAAGCTATGCTTGCACGTTTTATGGGTGGATTAAATAAAGAGATTCAGACCATTCTAGAGTATAAGGATTATAATAATATCACTCGTTTATTCCATCTTGCTTGTAAAGCTGAACGTGAAGTGCAGGATCGACAGCCATTGGCGCGAACTAACTTTTCTGCAGGTCGACCTTCATCATGGACACCGCGTGCATCTTCTACTTCCACTTCACCATCACCTCCATCAGGTGCCACCTCCAGCCGTGATACAAGAAAGCAGGCACAACCACCACTATCTGCCAAGAGCACACCTGCCGGGCCTGTGCAGAGCTCTTCTTCTTCCATGGCATCGACAGGGCACACAAGTGATATTATTTGTCGTCGTTGTAAGGGAAGAGGACATTTTGCGAGAGAATGCAAATCTCAGCGTGTCATGATTGCTACTGAGGATGGTGGGTATGAGTCCGCTAGTGACTATGATGAGGAGACTTTGGCTCTTATTACACGTGAAGAACATGGTGGAGATGATTCTGAAAATGAGACGCAATACATGGCTCCTGAAGACGCTGACAGGTATGAATGTTTAGTTGCTCAACGTGTTTTGAGTGTGCAAGTCACACAAGCAGAGCAAAATCAGAGGCATAATTTGTTCCATACAAAGGGAGTTGTGAAGGAACGTTCTGTTCGCGTCATCATAGATGGAGGGAGCTGTAACAACTTGGCTAGCATGGAGATGGTGGAGAAGCTATCTCTCACCACAAGACCACATCCACATCCTTACTACATCCAATGGTTCAACAACAGCGGCAAGGTTAAGGTAACACGTACTGTTCGTGTGCATTTTAGTATCTCTACATATGCTGATTATGTTGATTGTGATGTGGTACCCATGCAAGCATGTTCCTTATTACTAGGTAGACCATGGCAATTTGATAAAAATTCTGTACACCATGGTAGAAACAATCAGTATACTCTTGTTCATAAGGATAAAAATATTACTTTGCTTCCTATGACTCCTGATTCCATTTTGAAAGATGACATTAATAGAGCTAATAAAGCAAAACAGGAGAAAAATAAGAGTGAAAATCAGATTGTGGCAAAGGAATTTGAGCAACAAATGAAACCTAATAATAAACCATCTAGTGTTGTTTATGAAATTAAATTGAAAAGTGCATGTTTACTTGCCACAAAATCTGATATTGATGAACTAGATTTCAGCAAATCTGTTTGCTATGCTTTTGTGTGCAAAGAGGCATTATTTTCATTCGAGGACGTGCCTTCCTCTTTGCCCCCTGCTGTCACTCACATTTTGCAGGAGTTCGCTGACGTCTTCCCACAAGACGTGCCACCGGGATTACCACCTATTCGAGGGATTGAGCATCAAATTGACTTAATTCCCGGTGCATCGCTACCCAACCGTGCACCATACCGTACCAATCCAGAGGAGACGAAGGAGATTATGCGTCAAGTACAGGAGCTGCTCGACAAAGGTTATCTACGCGAATCTCTTAGTCCTTGTGCTGTTCCTATTATACTCGTGCCTAAAAAGGATGGTACGTCGCGTATGTGTGTTGATTGTAGAGGCATTAATAATATTACTATTCGTTATCGTCATCCTATTCCTAGGCTCGATGATATGCTTGATGAATTGAGTGGCTCTACAATATTCTCCAAAGTTGATTTGCGTAGTGGATACCATCAAATTCGTATGAAATTGGGAGATGAATGGAAAACTGCATTTAAAACTAAGTTTGGTTTATATGAGTGGTTAGTCATGCCTTTTGGGTTAACTAATGCACCTAGTACTTTCATGAGACTAATGAACGAAGTTTTACGTGCTTTCATTGGACGATTTGTGGTGGTCTATTTTGATGATATACTGATTTATAGCAAATCTTTGGAAGAACATTTGGAACATTTACGTGCTGTTTTTATTGCTCTACGTGATGCACGTTTGTTTGGTAACCTTGGGAAGTGCACCTTTTGCACCGACCGTGATGAGGACATCAATACAATTATTACACCCACAGTCCCTGCTGCTATACATACTGGACCAATTACTAGAGCTCGCGCACGCCAATTAAATTACCAGGTACTTTCGTTTCTTGCTAATGATTCTAATGTTCATGAGAATATGATGCTGCCTAAATTGGATACATTTGTTTTGCTTACAAATGAAGGGCCTAGCTTTGAGAAGGATGAACATTGGAGCAAGAACAAGCATGGAGATGATGGCATGCGCATGGGGAACAAGAACGGAGTTACAAGTGATGATTTCAGGACGTTGAAGCCACCATAATGCGTGCATGAAGCCTTGGACGAAATATACAAGATGCTACTTCATAACTTTCGTCCAGAGGCTATTCTAGGTGCTGCGTCACCTTATTATTGGGCCAGGCCCATGTAATTTCGAAATACATAAGTATAGGCTGTTTTTAGAGTCCGTATGTGTGGGGAAACAAGAGATAGGGTTGGTTTCGGACCCCTTCCTCAAGGGCCACGAAGTTCCCCCCCCCCCTCTTCCTCCATATATACAGCCCTTAGGGCGTCGTTTAGACTTTGGGTTTTGTTTAGATTAAAAGTTCGCCATAGCTGCAACTTCGCGTACTTCGTTTGTGTTCAGCGACCAGACAAAGGCGTCACAGAACCCCACCTTGATCAATAAAGCTTTCATCTTATATTCGCAATATCCAGATTGCAATCTCAGTTTCTTGCCTGTTCTTCGTTTGCTCGCAGGAAACAGACCCTCGTGGTCAGGTTGATCGTGCTCCGGCGTGGTCGATAACCTTTCGGAGTTGGTTTAGCGATTGCTAAGGCGCGACGTCCTCGCACGTTCGTAGTCGGATCGTCAAAGTCGACTTCCATCAAAGCGATATTCATCATCTCATCGAAAGACGGGACACCTTTGCCTCTATCAAGTGGTATCAGAGCCAGGTTGCGATCCTGGGACCTGTGGGTTATGGAACTGGTAAGAATTTGAGATTCGCTTGAAGGTTTTGTGACACACCACCATCACCACCACTTCTAGTAGTCTGCAGGATCATATTCTTTTGTGTTTCTATTGCTGCTAACCATGGCAGGTTCACAAGCCGATGAGACTGATTGGGCGAACATGACGAACAAGGAGTTGCATGATAAATTTCAGCAAATGATGAGTGGCCAGGTGGGAGATGTGCTAAACAGATTTGAAGAGGCTATGGAGAAGATAGATGCCGTGGAGAAGTCGTTTGAGACAAAGCTGGATAACAAGTTTACTGAATTACTCAAGCGTCTTCCCCAACCACCACCGGCTGCACATGTCGCACCTCTACAACCACAACAACCACATCTCCAACGCCGCCTTCCAAATCAAGTGGGACGGGCACAGCGCGTTCCAATTGAGATTGGTCAAAATTCGGGTGCTGCTGTCCCTCCTGTTGATGCTTCTTTGGCTCCTGCTCCTGCGGCGGCTGAGGAGGATGACGATTATGCGGGCGATTATGAGGATGAGGTTGATCAAAATCAGAACTACGTCCAGCCACCAGCACCACCACCAGCAGGTCGACCTCAGGTATATATTCGCAACGGTAGGCCGGCACCACCACCTCAGGTACGAGATCATGACCATCTCCCTAAACTGAAATTGAATATTCCACCATTTGAGGGTAGATATGTTCCTGATATATATCTTACTTGGGAGTTAGAAACTGAACAACGATTTACATGTTTACAATATCCTGAGGAGAGACGTGTTCCTGCTGCTGTTTGTGCTTTCACTAGCTTTGCCTGTGTTTGGTGGTCTGAACATTGTAGATTATATCCTGTTCCAGCTACTTGGGCTGCTTTGAAAACTGCTATGCGTACTCGTTGGGTTCCACCATATTATCAACGTGAATTACTTCAAAAATTGCAGCGTTTAAGACAAGGAAAAAATTCTGTAGAAGAATATTATCAGGAATTACAAACTGGCATGATTAGATGTGGTATTGTAGAGGAGAATGAAGCTATGCTTGCACGTTTTATGGGTGGATTAAATAAAGAGATTCAGACCATTCTAGAGTATAAGGATTATAATAATATCACTCGTTTATTCCATCTTGCTTGTAAAGCTGAACGTGAAGTGCAGGATCGACAGCCATTGGCGCGAACTAACTTTTCTGCAGGTCGACCTTCATCATGGACACCGCGTGCATCTTCTACTTCCACTTCACCATCACCTCCATCAGGTGCCACCTCCAGCCGTGATACAAGAAAGCAGGCACAACCACCACTATCTGCCAAGAGCACACCTGCCGGGCCTGTGCAGAGCTCTTCTTCTTCCATGGCATCGACAGGGCACACAAGTGATATTATTTGTCGTCGTTGTAAGGGAAGAGGACATTTTGCGAGAGAATGCAAATCTCAGCGTGTCATGATTGCTACTGAGGATGGTGGGTATGAGTCCGCTAGTGACTATGATGAGGAGACTTTGGCTCTTATTACACGTGAAGAACATGGTGGAGATGATTCTAAAAATGAGACGCAATACATGGCTCCTGAAGACGCTGACAGGTATGAATGTTTAGTTGCTCAACGTGTTTTGAGTGTGCAGGTCACACAAGCAGAGCAAAATCAGAGGCATAATTTGTTCCATACAAAGGGAGTTGTGAAGGAACGTTCTGTTCGCGTCATCATAGATGGAGGGAGCTGTAACAACTTGGCTAGCATGGAGATGGTGGAGAAGCTCTCTCTCACCACAAGACCACATCCACATCCTTACTACATCCAATGGTTCAACAACAGCGGCAAGGTTAAGGTAACACGTACTGTTCGTGTGCATTTTAGTATCTCTACATATGCTGATTATGTTGATTGTGATGTGGTACCCATGCAAGCATGTTCCTTATTACTTGGTAGACCATGGCAATTTGATAAAAATTCTGTACACCATGGTAGAAACAATCACTATACTCTTGTTCATAAGGATAAAAATATTACTTTGCTTCCTATGACTCCTGATTCCATTTTGAAAGATGATATTAATAGAGCTAATAAAGCACAACAGGAGAAGAATAAGAGTGAAAATCAGATTGTGGCAAAAGAATTTGAGCAACAAATGAAGCCTAATAATAAACCATCTAGTGTTGCTTCTGAAATTAAATTGAAAAGTGCATGTTTATTTGCCACCAAATCTGATATTGATGAGTTAGATTTCAGCAAATCTGTTTGCTATGCTTTTGTGTGCAAAGAGGCATTATTTTCATTCGAGGACGTGCCTTCCTCTTTGCCTCCTGCTGTCACTAACATTTTGCAGGAGTTCGCTGACATTTTTTCGCAAGACGTGCCACCGGGATTACCGCCTATTCGAGGGATTGTGATAGAGGCAAAGGTGTCCCGTCTTTCGATGAGATGGTGGATTTCGCTTTGGTGGAAGTCGACTTTGTCGATCCGACTACGAACGTGCGAGGACGTCGCGCCTTAGCAATCGCTAAACCAACTCCGAGAGGTTATTGACCACGCCGGAGCACGATCAACCTGACCACGAAGGTCTGTTTCCTGCGAGCAAACGAAGAACAAGCAAGAAACTAAGATTGCAATCTGGATATTGCGAATATAAGATGAAAGCTTTATTGATCAAGGTGGGGTTCTGTGACGCCTTTGTCTGGTCGTTGAACACAAACGAAGTATGCGAAGTTGCAGCTATGGCGAACTTTTAATCTAAACAAAACCCAAAGTCTAAACGATGCCCTAAGGGCTGTATATATGGAGGAAGAGGGGGGGAATTTCGTGGCCCTTGGTGGAGGGGTCCGAAATCAACCCTATCTCTTGTTTCCCCACACATACGGACTCTAAAAATAGCCTATACTTATGTATTTCGAAATTACATGGGCCTGGCCCAATAATAAGGTGACGCAGCACCTAAAATAGCCTCGGGACGAAATTTATGAAGTGGCGTCTTGTATATTTCGTCCAAGGCTTCATGCACCCATTAAGGTGGCTTCAAAGTCCTGAAATCATCACTTGTAACTCCGTTCTTGTTTCCCTTGCGCATGCCATCATCTCCATGCTTGTTCTTGCTCCAATGTTCATCCTTCTCCAAGCTAGGCCCTTCATTTGTAAGCAAAACAAATGTATCTAATTTAGGCAGCATCATATTCTCATGAACATTAGAATCATTACCAAGAAACGAAAGTACCTGGTAATTTAGTTGGCGTGCACGAGCTCTAGTAATTGGTCCAGTATGTATAGCAGCAGGGGCTGTGGGTGTAACAATTGTATTGATGTCCTCATCATCCTCCCCTTCTTGAAATGAAGTCGTCCTCGACGGAAGTTCATCTTCCTCACCCAAATAAGGCTTCAAATCTGCAATGTTAAAAGTGGGACTAACCCCAAAATCTGCAGGCAGCTCAAGTTTATATGCATTATCATTTATTTTCTCTAACACCTTAAAAGGACCATCAGCACGTGGCATTAGCTTTGATTTGCGCAAATCAGGAAATCTATCCTTACGCAAATGTAACCAAACAAGATCTCCAGGTGCAAACACAACATGTTTTCTACCCTTATCTCCAGCAAGTTTATATTTAGCATTCATACGCTCAATGTTTTCCTTAGTTAACTCATGCATTTTTAAGATCAATTCAGCACGTTGTTTAGCATCAAAATTAACCTTCTCCGAAGATGGAAGAGGCAACAAATCAATAGGTGCACGAGGTAGGAAACCATACAATTTCAAAAGGGCACATCTTAGTAGTAGAATGCAATGAACGATTATAAGCAAACTCAATATGAGGCAAGCAGTCTTCCCACATTTTCTTATTATTCTTCAAAACAGCCCTAAGCATAGTAGACAATGTTCTATTGACTACTTCAGTTTGTCCATCAGTTTGGGGGTGACAAGTAGTACTAAAAAGCAGTTTAGTCCCCAACTTAGCCCATAAACATCTCCAAAAGTGGCTAAGAAATTTAGTATCACGATCTGAAACAATAGTATTTGGCACACCATGCAAGCGAATAATTTCACGAAAGAACAAATCAGCAACATTAACAGCATCATCGCTTTTATGACATGGTATAAAGTGCGCCATTTTCGAGAATCTATCCACGACAACAAATATGCTATCCCTCCCCTTCTTTGTTCGAGGTAAACCTAAAACAAAATCCATAGATATATCCTCCCAAGGAACACTAGGTACAGGCAAAGGCATATATAAACCATGAGGATTGAGTCGTGACTTAGCTTTTTGACATGTAGTGCAGCGAGCAACAAAACGCTCAACATCCCGTCTCATCTTTGGCCAAAAGAAATGTGTAGCAAGTACGTCCTCCGTCTTCTTCACGCCAAAGTGTCCCATTAATCCTCCTCCATGCGCCTCCTGCAACAACAAAAGACGAAGAGAGCTAGCTGGAATGCATAGCTTGTTAGCACGGAACACAAATCCATCATTAACGACAAACTTGTTCCAGGTTCTTCCTTCTTTACAATTCTGCAATACATCTTTAAAATCAGCATCATGCACATATTGATCTTTGATGGTCTCCAAACCAAATATTTTGAAGTCAAGTTGTGAAAGCATAGTATAGCGACGAGACAATGCATCAGCAATAACATTTTCTTTACCCTTCTTGTGTTTAATAACATAAGGGAAAGTTTCAATGAATTCAACCCATTTAGCATGTCTACGATTCAGTTTAGCTTGACTTTTAATATGTTTCAAAGATTCATGATCAGAATGTATAACAAATTCTTTGGGCCATAAATAATGTTGCCATGTTTCTAAAGTCCGAACAAGAGCATATAGTTCTTTATCATAAGTAGAATAATTCAGACTAGGCCCACTCAATTTTTCAGAAAAGTATGCAACAGGTTTGCCATCTTGTAATAACACACCTCCTAATCCAATGCCACTAGCATCACATTCAAGCTCAAAAGTCTTATTAAAATCAGGAAGTTGGAGTAAAGGAGCATGTGTCAACTTATCTTTCAATACCGTGAAGGCTTCTTCCTGTGCGGTACCCCAAACAAAAGGCACATCCTTCTTTGTAAGCTCGTTGAGAGGTGCAGCAATGGTGCTAAAATCTCTCACAAAAAGCCTATAGAAACCAGCGAGTCCAAGAAAACTCCGCACTTGTGTGACCGTTTTGGGCTGCGGCCAACTCTCAATAGCTTCAATCTTGGCTTTATCAACTTCAATTCCCTGTGGAGTAACAACATAGCCAAGAAAAGATACTCGGTCGGTGCAAAAGGTGCACTTCCCAAGGTTACCAAACAAACGTGCATCACGTAGAGCAATAAAAACAGCACGTAAATGTTCCAAATGTTCTTCCAAAGATTTGCTATAAATCAGTATATCATCAAAATAGACCACCACAAATCGTCCAATGAAAGCACGTAAAACTTCGTTCATTAGTCTCATGAAAGTACTAGGTGCATTAGTTAACCCAAAAGGCATGACTAACCACTCATATAAACCAAACTTAGTTTTAAATGCAGTTTTCCATTCATCTCCCAATTTCATACGAATTTGATGGTATCCACTACGCAAATTGAGTGGGCCTAGTCTGAATTATTCTACTTATGATAAAGAACTATATGCTCTTGTTCGGACTTTAGAAACATGGCAACATTATTTATGGCCCAAAGAATTTGTTATACATTCTGATCATGAATCTTTGAAACATATTAAAAGTCAAGCTAAACTGAATCGTAGACATGCTAAATGGGTTGAATTCATTGAAACTTTCCCTTATGTCATTAAACACAAGAAGGGTAAAGAAAATGTTATTGCTGATGCATTGTCTCGTCGCTATACTATGCTTTCACAACTTGACTTCAAAATATTTGGTTTGGAGACCATCAAAGATCAATATGTGCATGATGCTGATTTTAAAGATGTATTGCAGAATTGTAAAGAAGGAAGAACCTGGAACAAGTTTGTCGTTAATGATGGATTTGTGTTCCGTGCTAACAAGCTATGCATTCTAGCTAGCTCTCTTCGTCTTTTGTTGTTGCAGGAGGCGCATGGAGGAGGATTAATGGGACACTTTGGCGTGAAGAAGACGGAGGACGTACTTGCTACACATTTCTTTTGGCCAAAGATGAGACGGGATGTTGAGCGTTTTGTTGCTCGCTGCACTACATGTCAAAAAGCTAAGTTATGACTCAATCCTCATGGTTTATATATGCCTTTGCCTGTACCTAGTGTTCCTTGGGAGGATATATCTATGGACTTTGTTTTAGGTTTACCTCGAACAAAGAAGGGGAGGGATAGCATATTTGTTGTCGTGGATAGATTCTCGAAAATGGCGCACTTTATACCATGTCATAAAAGCGATGATGCTGTTAATGTTGCTGATTTGTTCTTTCGTGAAATTATTCGCTTGCATGGTGTGCCAAATACTATTGTTTCAGATCGTGATACTAAATTTCTTAGCCACTTTTGGAGATGTTTATGGGCTAAGTTGGGGACTAAACTGCTTTTTAGTACTACTTGTCACCCCCAAACTGATGGACAAACTGAAGTAGTCAATAGAACATTGTCTACTATGCTTAGGGCTGTTTTGAAGAATAATAAGAAAATGTGGGAAGACTGCTTGCCTCATATTGAGTTTGCTTATAATCGTTCATTGCATTCTACTACTAAGATGTGCCCTTTTGAAATTGTATGGTTTCCTACCTCGTGCACCTATTGATTTGTTGCCTCTTCCATCTTCGGAGAAGGTTAATTTTGATGCTAAACAACGTGCTGAATTGATCTTAAAAATGCATGAGTTAACTAAGGAAAACATTGAGCGTATGAATGCTAAATATAAACTTGCTGGAGATAAGGGTAGAAAACATGTTGTGTTTGCACCTGGAGATCTTGTTTGGTTACATTTGCGTAAGGATAGATTTCCTGATTTGCGCAAATCAAAGCTAATGCCACGTGCTGATGGTCCTTTTAAGGTGTTAGAGAAAATAAATGATAATGCATATAAACTTGAGCTGCCTGCAGATTTTGGGGTTAGTCCCACTTTTAATATTGCAGATTTGAAGCCTTATTTGGGTGAGGAAGATGAGCTTCCGTCGAGGACGACTTCATTTCAAGAAGGGGAGGATGATGAGGACATCAATACAATTATTACACCCACAGTCCCTGCTGCTATACATACTAGACCAATTACTATAGCTCGCGCACGCCAATTAAATTACCAGGTACTTTCGTTTCTTGCTAATGATTCTAATGTTCATGAGAATATGATGCTGCCTAAATTGGATACATTTGTTTTGCTTACAAATGAAGGGCCTAGCTTTGAGAAGGATGAACATTGGAGCAAGAACAAGCATGGAGATGATGGCATGCGCATGGGGAACAAGAACGGAGTTACAAGTGATGATTTCAGGACGTTGAAGCCACCATAATGCGTGCATGAAGCCTTGGACGAAATATACAAGATGCTACTTCATAACTTTCGTCCAGAGGCTATTCTAGGTGCTGCGTCACCTTATTATTGGGCCAGGCCCATGTAATTTCGAAATACATAAGTATAGGCTGTTTTTAGAGTCCGTATGTGTGGGGAAACAAGAGATAGGGTTGGTTTCGGACCCCTTCCTCAAGGGCCACGAAATTCCCCCCCCTCTTCCTCCATATATACAGCCCTTAGGGCGTCGTTTAGACTTTGGGTTTTGTTTAGATTAAAAGTTCGCCATAGCTGCAACTTCGCGTACTTCGTTTGTGTTCAGCGACCAGACAAAGGCGTCACAGAACCCCACCTTGATCAATAAAGCTTTCATCTTATATTCGCAATATCCAGATTGCAATCGCAGTTTCTTGCCTGTTCTTCGTTTGCTCGCAGGAAACAGACCCTCGTGGTCAGGTTGATCGTGCTCCGGCGTGGTCGATAACCTCTCGGAGTTGGTTTAGCGATTGCTAAGGCGCGACGTCCTCGCACGTTCGTAGTCGGATCGTCAAAGTCGACTTCCATCAAAGCGATATTCATCATCTCATCGAAAGACGGGACACCTTTGCCTCTATCAGTGCATCTTCTTGAGGAAGTTGACTCGGGCACTCGCGTCCATGTTTGTGCGCTCTTGTAGCGGTAGAGGTAGAATGTCCAATGGAGACAATGGGTTGAAGCCATAGACGACCTTGAAGGGGGACTTGCCGGTAGTCGTATTTCTTGCACGATTGTAGGCGTACTCGGCAATGGGTAGGCACTCCTCCCACTCCTTGATGTTCTTCTTTATCAACAAGCGTAGTAGAGTGGAGAGCATGCGGTTGGTCACCTCCGTTTGGCCGTCGGTTTGTGGATGGTATGCCGAAGAGAACAAAAGCTTGATTCCGAGCTTGGCGCACATTCCAAAAGTAACTCAAGAACTTGACGTCGCGGTCCGAGACAATCGTCTTTGGCACTCCATGAAGGCGCAAGATTTCCCTACAAAACAAATTTGCAACATGTGAAGCATCGTCTATCTTGTTGCAAGGAATGAAATGTGCCATTTTGGAGAATCGGTCCACAACAACAAAAACGGAATCCTTGCCATCTCGAGTTCTAGGCAAACCAAGCACAAAGTCCATGCTAATGTCTTCCCATAGGTGATCTGGAATTGGAAGTGGCATATAGAGGCCATGAGATTGAGCTTTGGACTTAGCTTTGCGACATGTAGAGCACCGGTTGGTGAAGCGATTGACGTTGCGGAACATCTTGGGCCAAAGTAGTTCTTGGAGAGGGTAGCAAATGTCTTGTCGCGTCCAAAGTGTCCGATGAGTCCGCCTCCATGAGATTCCTGCAAAAGCAACAAGCAAAAAGAGGACTCGGGGATGCAAAGTTTGTTAGCGCTCATAAGATATCCATCTTTGATGTAGTATCGATCCCAAGAAGTATGCGTCAAACACTTGGCATAAGGAATAGAAAATGTAGGATCATGCTCATACAAGTCTTTTATATGCTCAAAGCCAATGACATTTAACTCAAGTTGATTAACAAGCATGCATATACGGGAAAGTGCATCCGCCACAACATTTTCCTTACCTTTAATATACTTGATGACATAAGGAAACGACTCAATGAACTCACTCCATTTAGCATGACGCTTGTTCAACTTAGTTTGACCCTTAAGGTATTTAAGCGTTTCATGGTCGGTATGGATGATGAACTCATGAGGGCGTAGGTAATGTTCCCATTGATGCAAAACTCGCACTAAAGCATATAGCTCTTTGTCATAGATGGGGTAATTGAGTTGCACTCCGGAGAGTTTCTCACTAAAATAAGCAATTGGGCGCTTCTCTTGCGTTAACACACCTCCTATGCCATTACCACTAGCATCGCAATGAATTTCGAAAGGTTTGTCAAAGTTGGGTAATGCAAGCACGGGAGCATGAGTAAGCAAATTCTTAAGCTCATTGAAAGCGATATCTTGAGATGTTCCCCAAACAAACGGTGCATTTTTCTTACTCAAAGCATGCAAAGGTGAAACAATGGTGCTAAAATCCTTCACAAATCTGCGATAGAAACCGGCTAAACCAAGAAAACTACGCACTTGTTGCAAATTGGTTGGTTGGGGCCAAGTTTTAATAGCATTGATCTTAGATTCATCAACATGAACACCCTTAGAAGATACTACGAAACCCAAGAAAACAAGCTTATCAACACCAAATAGGCATTTTTCCATATTAGCATAAACTTGCTCTTTTCGAAGAGTTTGTAGCACGGTGCGAAGGTGGGTGACATGCTCTTTGAGAGATTTGCTAAACACAAGGACATCATCAAAGTAGACAACAACAAATTCACCAATGTAAGGGCGAAACACGTAATGCATAAGACGCATGAAAGTACCGGGTGCTTCCGGTAAACCCATAGGCATGACTAACCACTCATATAGACCAAACTTTATTTTGAAAGCGGTTTTCCATTCATCACCCTCTCGTATGCGGATTTGATAGTAACCACTTTTAAGATCAATTTTGGAAAAGATAGTGGCACCGCAAAGTTCATCAAGCATATCATCAAGGCGTGGAATGGGATACCTATAACGAACGGTGATAGCATTGATAGGTCTACAATCGGAACACATGCGAAAGCTACCGTCTCGTTTTGGCACAAGAATGACCGGTACGGCACAAGGACTCAAACTTTCACGCACATGTCCATGCTCTATGAGATGCTTTACTTGCCTTTGAATTTCTTTGGTTTCTTCGAGGTTGACGCGGTAGGGCGCTTTGTTTGGAAGCGGCGCTCCGGGGATGAGATCAATTCGGTGCTCAATGCCTCGTAGTGGAGGTAGACCCGGAGGTAGCTCATCGGGGAAAACATCTTGGATTTCCTGCAATAAAGAAAATAACACCAAAGGTAGATCGTGAGAGTTGTTAGTTTTTGGTGCCTCATCCTTGCACAATAGGACATAGTGTAGGACACTTGATGGGTTCTCACACACTTCTCTCATCTCACGTTTGGTGGCAAATAGGACTAAGTTTTTCTTGTCGCTCATCGTGGAGGCACTCAATTTGGGCTTGTGGCACTCACTCTCTTTTTGGTGGTTCACTCTCTCACTATTCTCTCCACGATGGGTGTTCTGCTTGTCGGCGAGCACTTGGCTTGGAGACATAGGACGTAGCACAAACTCTTTCCCTTTCATCTTGAAGCTATAGTGATTTGTACGCCCATTGTGAATGACACCTCAGTCAAATTGCCATGGCCGTCCAAGAAGGAGGTGGCACACGGTCATCGGAAGGACATCACACTCCAAAGTGTCTTCATAGGCGCCGATCTTGAAAGAGACTTGTACTCTCTGCTCGACTTGTATGGTGCTGGTGTCGCTTAGCCATTGAACCTTGTAGGGGTGCGGGTGCTTCATCTTGACCAATTGGAGTTTGGAGCATAGTTCTTCACTTGCCAAGTTATGGCAACTCCCTCCATCGATGATGACCTTGACGGACCGTCCATTGATGCCGGCCTTTGTCTGGAAGATATGGCATCTTTGATCTTCGTCTTGTTGATGTTGAAGAGTCAAGACCTTGGAGACAACAAGAGCGGGACTTGAGTCTTCGTCACAAAAGATGTGATCATCTTTTCTTCATTGTTCACTTGTCGGTGCATGGCCACTTGCTCAAGAGCTTCCATTTCTCCTTCACTCATGGAGTCGTAGGTGTCGTCGTCGTTGAGGATCATGGTGCGCTTGTTTGTGCACTCGAAGGACTTGTGGCCTCGGCCTCCGCATGTGAAACATTTGATGGAACTTGTCTTGATGGTCTCATCGGTTGGAGTAGATGATGATGAAGCTTTCGGCTTGAAGTTGCTTGTAGTAGGAGGACGACTTGAGCTTGTCGAAGCTTTCTTGTAACTTGACTTGTCGCCATTGCTCGTGGTGGGAGTCGTTGAAGCTTGATTGTTGGAGAGGCCATAGGACTTGGATGAGAACTTGGCATACTTGAAGTTGTCTTGTACTTGCCGTTCCACTTTGGTAGCTTGATGCACTAGCTCGATGAGGTTCGAGTATGGTTGGAAGTCGGCAATCTTCTTGATAGGGTGATTGAGTCCATTCAAGAAACGTGCCATAGTTTGCTCATCATCTTCTTTGACATTGGCTCATATCATGGCAATCTCCATTTCCTTGTAGTACTCTTCAACGCTCTTGGTTCCTTGCTTGAGTTCTTGTAGTTTCTTGAAGAGGTCGCGGCTGTAGTAGTTTGGCACGAATCGTGCTCTCATGACATCCTTCATTTGTGCCCAAGTGGTGATGGGTGGTTCACCTGTTGCCGCATGGCGCTCAATGGCTTGTTCCCACCAAATGAGGACGTACTCTTGGAATTCGAGGGATGCCATTGCGATCTTCTTCTCTTCTTCATAGTTGTGCAAGCGGAAGATTTTGTCAACCTTCAATGCCCATGATATGTACTCTTCAGGGTCATTGCTTCCGGTAAACTTGGGCATGGTGAACTTTAGCTTGCCATATCGTTGCTCTTCATTGTGTTGGGGTCGGGGATGATGACGCCCATGTCGTTGAGGATTGACAATCTCATGTTGTGCTTGGCGAGGAGGGTTGCCTTCCTCATGTTGCTCTTGGCGAGGAGGGTTGTCGATCTCATGTTGCTCTTGGCGAGGAGGGGGTCCATTGTCTTCTTACTCTCGATGGACTTGACGTTCTTGTCTCGCTTGAGGAGAAACTTGTCTATCTTGACGAGGAGCTTGTCGATCTTGACGAGGGGCTTGACGATGCACACGTGCTTGGTAAATCCTTTCTTGAGCTTCGTCGCGAAGTGCTTCTTGATGTAGTCGAGCTTGTCGGCCTCGATTGGCTACGACACGACTTGAGTCATGAAGAGCACGTTGCGCCTCAAGTGCTTGAGCTTCACGTAGTTGTCGTAGTGTCGATGGTACTTGAACCGGAGATGGTGTCGTCGTAGTGTCGACTTGAGCGGCTCCGTCTTGACGAGGACGAAGTTGTAGAAGAGCGGACCATCATGGTTCGGATATCTTCTTTGAGGGAACTCATGGATGTGTTGAAGTAGTCTCTTGTACGTTGCTCAGATTGTCGAAGATCGGTGGCGAGGTTGTCGATGCGATCGCCCAAAGCAAGTTGTTCTTGATGCAAAGCTCGGTGTGCACCAAATAATTGAGTCTTGGTGACGTAGGATGACATGTCGTCGTCTTGCTCCAAGAAGAGTGGATTGGTAGAAGTACTTGGCCTATCCATCATTCCAAACAAAGATATGTGAGTGGGAGAAAGAGAAGAACCAATACCAAATGTACCTTGACCGATGTTGAAAATGGATCAAAGATCACTCCAATGTGTAGTAAGGAAATAGCACAATTGGTACCATTTCTTGTCGGTTCTCACACCTACACAAGTAAAAGCTTATGGTGGAGCTTGGTTAGGATGGTGGCACAAAATTTGATGCAATTGTAAGTGAGACTCAATAATGTTGGAAAAGATTCACAAATTTGCAAATGCAACAAGTAGACCAATAGCAAGATATGGTACACGGAAACACACACGCAAAAAGATAAGTGGGGTTGGGCAACCAAGGGTGAGCCAAAATGTGGAATCCACCAAGATGCTCTTGTTGCACAACCCTAGAGAGACGCTAGCACGATTGCACAATAGGTGGACACGAACTTGTGCACAACCTACTAAGCAAAAATGCAACGACTTCTATCCCAAGTATGCTATATGTATGATGTTTCTATGCTTTGATCCAAGATGATCGAGTATGACAATCTTAATGTTGTATGATGCTATGGTTCTTGCTTATAAGCTCTTTGCTTATCGTTCCCTTTTGCTTAAAAGCTTGTTTGGCTCTTTGTTGTTTGAGCTCTTTTCTTATGCAATGCTTCACGAACCAAGATAGCAATTGTGTATGCGAAGACAACTTTGTGACACAAGAGATGATACCAAGATATGCAACACGATGATGGTATGTATGCTATGGGAAGTATGAACACTAATGTGCACAAGTCACGTTGCCGGCAATACTCAAAGGCTAGTCTCGATGGGTAAGCTACGCGAAAGTGAGGCTATGGGGTTATCAATGCAAATGCTAGAGAGTATGATGATATCGGCCTTGGCGAAGGTGATACCAATGTAGCCGTTCGTAGTAGTCCTTGGCGAAGATGAGCGGTGGTGATGTTGTTGCCGAACCGTACCTAGATAGCCGAAACACAATAGGATACGGAAACCACAACTCAAATTCTCAAAACAAAATGGGTCAAAATTGTCGGAGTTGGTAACGGGAAAGGCTATGGTGGTGCTATGCGGAAGTGGTGGTGGTATGCGGAAGTGTATGTGGGCTCCGGAACAAAATTGGACGAAAGTTAGGCGGTAAACGGAGTGGAGGGTGGAGTTGATGCTGTCAGGGGCCGGATGTCCGGGCTGATGGCCGGATGTCCGGGCTCGGGATCCGTGGATGAACACCGCGTGGAGAGGTCAAATCCGGGGCGAAATTCGGAAGATTTTGTGGATGGAAATTGGGGAAAAGATGGGGAAAAGCTAGATCTACCTGCAACACACGAAATCCGCGGATCAAATCCAACAAAACTTCATGACAACAACAAATCACAAAAAAAAAATTTGGGGCTATTTTTGTGGGGCAATTTTCGGGTTAGGACGAAAAACAACAAAACCAAGCTAGAAATAAAAGAGAGGGGGCTCCGAAATCGTAATCAACGTGGCTCATGATACCAAGATGATGTAGGGTGGAACCCTATATAGCTGATCTTTCACGAAAGGAGCGGATCCCAACTAAGAACACGAAGAACACGAGGGGAAGACACGAGAGAATCACTCAAACCAACAAGAACAATCACACATGTGCTAGATCCTCGAAACACAAAGAGATACACGATCCAAATCCAACAAGGGACGATACATAGGTAACCGGTTCTTCTCCGAAAGGAGGTCTTGAGGGGGCCACCCAAGAGGGGGTCTTGAATCCAACGTGGATCGTCTCCGAAGAGGGGCCGCAGTCTCTCTCGAGGAGGAGATCCGTATGGATGAGCAATGCTCTATCTCACATATGAGCTAAACCAATGCTAACCCTAGAAAGATGGAGGAGAAGGAGTATATATAGTCTAGGGGGTCGAAGGGGTACACGGGCCTCGGCCCTTACTGTGCGCAGACAGGGGTGGCCGGATGTCCGGGCGACGGGCCGGATGTCCGGGGCTTCAAGAGGGGCCGGATGTCCGGGCTGGGGGCCGGATGTCCGGGCTGGAGGGCAAAACTTCTGGATGTTCTGTAGCGTGGCGCCGGATGTCCGGGCTTTTGGCCGGATTTCCGGGCTGGGGCCGGATGTCCGGGCCCTGTAGGCTTGGACGTCTGGGCTGCTGCTGCTGTGGTTGCTCCAGGGGCCGGATGTCCGGGGACTTGGCCGAATGTCCGGGGCCTGGAAGGTGAACTTGCCCGTTTCCGTTGGTTCTCTTCATCCGTGAACTTGGCGGCTTTTCCGTCTTCACGTGCATCCTCGGGAGGCTCCTCTTGACACCTAATGATGCATAGCATATCGGACTTAGGTAGTAGCCATGTCTCGAGTGGATCATATGTGATATCACTAAGGAAGGAAGTCACCTCGTTCTCGAGAGCTCTAGCTCGTGCTCGTGTCATAGGTCCTCTTGGCTCTTGATGAGACGATGGTAGGTCCATGGGGATGACCGTAGGATGCTCCGCATCATGTTCATACTTCACATAGCATACATACCATCATTGAGTTGCATATCTTGGTATCATCTCTTGTGTCACAAAAGTTGTCTTCGCATACACAATTGCTATCTTGGTTCGTGAAGCATTGCATAAGAAAAGAGCTCAAACAACAAAGAGCCAAACAAGCTTTTAAGAAAAAGGGAACAATAAGCAAAGAGCTTATAAGCAAGAACCATAGCATCATACAACATTAAGATTGTCATACTCGATCATCTTGGATCAAAGCATAGAAACATCATACATATAGCATACTTGGGATAGAAGTCGTTGCATTTTTGCTTAGTAGGTTGTGCACAAGTTCGTATCCGCCTATTGTGCAATCGTGCTAGCGTCTCTCTAGTGTTGTGCAACAAGAGCATCTTGGTGGATTCCACATTTTGGCTCACCCTTGGTAGCCCAACCCCACTTATCTATTTGCGTGTGTGTTTTCGTGTACCATATCTTGCTATTGGTCTACTTGTTGCATTTGCAAATTTGTGAATCTTTTCCAACATTATTAACTCTCACTTACAATTGCATCAAATTTTGTGCCACCATCCTAACCAAGCTCCACCATAAGCTTTTACTTGTGTAGGTGTGAGAACCGACAAGAAACGGTACCAATTGTGCTATTCCCTTGATACACATTGGAGTGATCTTTGATCCATTTTCAACATCGGTCAAGGTACATTTGGTATTGGTTCTTCTCTTTCTCCCACTCACATATCTTTGTTTGAAATGATGGATAGGACAAGTACTTCTACCAATCCACTCTTCTTGGAGCAAGACGACGACATGTCATCCTACGTCACCAAGACTCAACTATTTGGTGTACAGCGAGCTTTGCATCAAGAACAACTTGCTTTGGGCGATCGCATCGACAACCTCGCCACCGATCTACGACAATCTGAGCAACGTACAAGAGACTACTTCGACACATCCATGAGTTCCCTCAAAGAAGATATCCGAACCATGATGGTCCGCTCTTCTACAACTTCGTCCTTGTCAAGACGGAGCCGCTCAAGTCGACACTACGACGACACCATCTCTGGTTCAAGTACACCGACATCGAACACTCTTCGTCGTGCCGCGCGTCAAGACCGTCAAGCTAACCGCAATCCTCTACACGACACCGACTCTCAAGAGCATCGACATCGTCACAACCAAGCTGCTTTCGCACAAGCACAAGAACGGCAATGCCAACGACAACAAGAACAAGAGGAGCGAGCGCGACAACATCAAGATGCACAAGACGCCGAGGCGCAACGTCAAGAACGACAACTACGTGAAGCTCAAGCACTTGAGGCGCAACGTGCTCTTCAAGACTCAAGTCGTGCCGTAGCCAATCGAGGCCAACAAGCTCGACTACATCAAGAAGCACTTCGCGACGAAGTTCAAGAAAGGATTTACGAAGCACGTGTGCATCGACAAGCTCCTCGACATGATCGACAAGTTCCTCGTCAAGATCGACAAGCTCCTCCTCATGCGAGACAAGAACGTCAAGTCCATCGAGAGCAAGAAGACAATGGACCACCTCCTCGCCAAGAGCATCATGAGGAAGACAACCCTCCTCACCAAGAGCAACATGAGGAAGACAACCCTCCTCGCCAAGAGCGACATGAGATTGCCAATCCTCACCGACATGGGCGTCATCATCCCCGACCCCAACCCAACACAATGAAGAGCAACGATATGGCCAGCTAAAGTTCACCATGCCCAAGTTTACCGGAAGCAATGACCCTGAAGAGTACATATCATGGGCATTGAAGGTTGAGAAAATCTTCCGCTTGCACAACTACGAAGAAGAGAAGAAGATCGCAATGGCATCCCTCGAATTCCAAGACTACGTCCTCATTTGGTGGGAACAAGTCATTGAGAAACATGCGGCAAGAGGTGAACCACCCATCACCACTTGGGCACAAACGAAGGATGTCATGAGAGCACGATTCGTGCCAAACTACTACAACCGCGACCTCTTCAAGAAAGTCCAACAACTCAAGCAAGGAACCAAGAGCGTTGAAGAGTACTACAAGGAAATGGAGATTGCCATGATACGAGCCAATGTCAAAGAAGATGATGAGCAAACTATGGCACGTTTCTTGAATGGACTCAATCACCCTATCAAGAAGATTGCCGACTTCCAACCATACTCGAACCTCATCGAGCTAGTGCATCAAGCTACCAAAGTGGAACGGCAAGTACAAGACGACTTCAAGTATGCCAAGTTCTCATCGAATTCCTATGGCCTCTCCAACAATCAAGCTTCGACGACTCCCACCACGAGCAATGGCGACAAGTCAAGTTACAAGAAAGCTTCGACAAGCTCAAGTCGTCCTCCTACTACAAGCAACTTCAAGCCGAAAGCTTCATCATCATCTACTCCAACCGATGAGACCATCAAGACAAGTTCCATCAAATGTTTCACATGCGGAGGCCGAGGCCACAAGTCCTTCGAGTGCACAAACAAGCGCCCCATGATCCTCAACGACGACGGCACCTACGACTCCATGAGTGAAGGAGAAATGTAAGCTCTTGAGCAAGTGGCCATGCACCGACAAGTGAACAATGAAGAAGAAGATGATCACATGTTTTGTGACGAAGACTCAAGTCCCGCTCTTGTTGTCTCCAAGGTCTTGACTCTTCAACATCAACAAGACGAAGATCAAAGATGCCATATCTTCCACACAAAGGCCGGCATCAATGGACGGTCCGTCAAGGTCATCATCGATGGAGGGAGTTGCCATAACTTGGCAAGTGAAGAACTATGCTCCAAACTCCAATTGGTCAAGATGAAGCACCCGCACCCCTACAAGGTTCAATGGCTAAGCGACACCGGCACCATACAAGTCGAGCAGAGAGTACAAGTCTCTTTCAAGAACGGCGCCTATGAAGACACTTTGGAGTGTGATGTCCTTCCGATGACCGTGTGCCACCTCCTTCTTGGACGGCCATGGCAATTTGACCGAGGTGTCATTCACTATGGGCGTACAAATCACTATAGCTTCAAGATGAAAGGGAAAGAGTTTGTGCTACGTCCTATGTCTCCAAGGCAAGTGCTCGCCGACAAGCAAAAAACCCATCGTGGAGAGAATAGTGAGAGAGTGAACCACCAAAAAGAGAGTGAGCGCCACAAGCCCAAATTGAGTGCCTCCACGATGAGCGACAAGAAAAACTTAGTCCTATTTGCCACCAAACGTGAGATGAGAGAAGTGTGTGAGAACCCATCAAGTGTCCTACACTATGTCCTATTGTGCAAGGATGAGGCACCAAAAACTAACAACTCTCACGATCTACCTTTGGTGTTATCTTCTTTATTGCAGGAATTCCAAGATGTTTTCCCGGATGAGCTACCTCCGGGTCTATGATAGAGGCAAAGGTGTCCCGTCTTCCGATGAGATGATGGATATCGCTTTGGTGGAAGTCGACTTTGACGATCCGACTACGAACGTGCGATGACGTCGCGCCTTAGCAATCGCTAAACCAACTCCGAGAGGTTATTGACCACGCCGGAGCACGATCAACCTGACCACGAGGGTCTGTTTCCTGCGTGCAAACGAAGAACAAGCAAGAAACTGAGATTGCAATCTGGATATTGCGAATATAAGATGAAAGCTTTATTGATCAAGGTGGGGTTCTGTGACGCCTTTGTCTGGTCGTTGAACACAAACGAAGTACGCGAAGTTGCAGCTATGGTGAACTTTTAATCTAAACAAAACCCAAAGTCTAAACGACGCCGTAAGGGCTGTATATATGGAGGAAGAGGGGGGAACTTCGTGGCCCTTGTGGAAGGGGTCCGAAACCAACCCTATCTCTTGTTTCCCCACACATACGGACTCTAAAAACAGCCTATACTCAAGTATTTCGAAATTACATGGGCCTGGCCCAATAATAAGGTGACGCAGCACCTAGAATAGCCTCTGGACGAAAGTTATGAAGTAGCATCTTGTATATTTCGTCCAAGGCTTCATGCATGCATTATGGTGGCTTCAACGTCCTGAAATCATCACTTGTAACTCCGTTCTTGTTCCCCATGCGCATGCCATCATCTCCATGCTTGTTCTTGCTCCAATGTTCATCCTTCTCAAAGCTAGGCCCTTCATTTGTAAGCAAAACAAATGTATCCAATTTAGGCAGCATCATATTCTCATGAACGTTAGAATCATTACCAAGAAACGAAAGTACCTGGTAATTTAATTCGCGTGCGCGAGCTCTAGTAATTGGTCCAGTATGTATAGCAGCAGGGGCTGTGGGTGTAACAATGGTATTGATGCCCTCATCAGTCTACCTCCACTAGGAGGCATTGAGCACCGAATTGATCTCATCCCCGGAGTGCCGCTCCCAAACAAAGCGCCCTACCGCGTCAACCCCGAAGAAACCAAAGAAATTCAAAGGCAAGTAAAGCATCTCATAGACCATGGACATGTGCGTGAAAGTTTGAGTCCTTGTGCCGTACCGGTCATTCTTGTGCCAAAACGAGACGGTAGCTTTCGCATGTGTTCCGATTGTAGACCTATCAATGCTATCACCGTTCGTTATAGGTATCCCATTCCACGCCTTGATGATATGCTTGATGAACTTTGCGGTGCCACTATCTTTTCCAAAATTGATCTTAAAAGTGGTTACTATCAAATCCGCATACAAGAGGGTGATGAATGGAAAACTGCTTTCAAAACAAAGTTTGGTCTATATGAGTGGTTAGTCATGCCTATGGGTTTATCGGAAGCACCCGGTACTTTCATGCGTCTTATGCATTACGTGTTTCGCCCTTACATTGGTGAATTTGTTGTTGTCTACTTTGATGATATCCTTGTGTTTAGCAAATGTCTCAAAGAGCATGTCACCCACCTTCGCACCGTGCTACAAACTCTTCGAAAAGAGCAACTTTATGCTAATATGGAAAAATGCCTATTTGGTGTTGATAAGCTTGTTTTCTTAGGTTTCGTAGTATCTTCTAAGGGTGTTCATGTTGATGAATCTAAGATCAATGCTATTAAAACTTGGCCCCAACCAACCAATTTGCAACAAGTGCGTAGTTTTCTTGGTTTAGCCGGTTTCTATCGCAGATTTGTGAAGGATTTTAGCACCATTGCTTCACCTTTGCATCCTTTGAGTAAGAAAAATGCAGCGTTTGTTTGGGGAACATCTCAAGATATCGCTTTCAATGAGCTTAAGAATTTGCTTACTCATGCTCCCGTGCTTGCATTACCCAACTTTGACAAACCTTTCAAAATTCATTGCGATGCTAGTGGTAATGGCATAGGAGGTGTGTTAACGCAAGAGAAGCGCCCAATTGCTTATTTTAGTGAGAAACTCTCCGGAGCGCAACTCAATTACCCTATCTATGACAAAGAGCTATATGCTTTGGTGCGAGTTTTGCATGAATGGGAACATTACCTATGCCCTCATGAGTTCATCATCCATACCGACCATGAAACGCTTAAATACCTTAAGGGTCAAACTAAGTTGAACAAGCGTCATGCTAAATGGAGTGAGTTCATTGAGTCGTTTCCTTATGTCATCAAGGATATTAAAGGTAAGGAAAATTTATGCATGCTTGTTAATCAACTTGAGTTAAATGTCATTGGCTTTGAGCATATAAAAGACTTGTATGGATACTTCTTGGGATCGATACTACATCAAAGATGGATATCTTATGAGAGCTAACAAACTTTGCATCCCCGAGTCCTCTCTTTGCTTGTTGCTTTTGCAGGAATCTCATGGAGGCGGACTCATGGGACACTTTGGACGCGACAAGACATTTGCTACGCTCTCCAAGAACTACTTTTGGCCCAAGATGTTCCGCGACGTCAATCGCTTCACCAACCGGTGCTCTACATGTCGCAAAGCTAAGTCCAAAGCTCAATCTCATGGCCTCTATATGCCACTTCCAATTCCATATCACCCATGGGAAGACATTAGCATGGACTTTGTGCTTGGTTTGCCTAGAACTCGAAATGGCAAGGATTCCGTTTTTGTTGTTGTGGACCGATTCTCCAAAATGGCACATTTTATTCCTTGCAACAAGATAGACGATGCTTCACATGTTGCAAATTTGTTTTGTAGGGAAATCTTGCGCCTTCATGGAGTGCCAAAGACGATTGTCTCGGACCGCGACGTTAAGTTCTTGAGTTACTTTTGGAAGACATTGTGCGCCAAGCTCGGAATCAAGCTTTTGTTCTCTTCGGCATACCATGCACAAACCGACGGCCAAACGGAGGTGACCAACCGCACGCTCTCCACTCTACTACGCGTGTTGATAAAGAAGAACATCAAGGAGTGGGAGGAGTGCCTACCCATCTCCGAGTACGCCTACAATCGTGCAAGACATTCGAGTACCGGCAAGTCCCCCTTCAAGGTCGTCTATGGCTTCAACCCATTGTCTCCATTGGACATTCTACCTCTACCGCTACAAGAGCGCACAAACATGGACGCGAGTGCCCGAGTCAACTTCCTCAAGAAGATGCACGAAGATACAAGAAACACCATCGAGCACCAAGTACAACGACTCGCGACCAAGCTCAACGTCAACAAGCAACCCATGATGTTCAATGTTGGAGGTCTTGTGTGGCTACACCTTCGCAAGGATCGCTTCCCCAAGGAACGCAAGTCCAAGCTACTACCCCGAGCGGATGGACCCTTCAAGGTGCTTGCACGCTACAACAACAACGCATACAAGATCGACATCCCACGCGACAAGTACTCCGTGGGCGACATCTTCAACATCAAAGATCTATCCCCGTACCATGGTGATGAGGATTTCGATCCGAGGTCGGATCTTTTCCAAGGGAGGGGAGATGATGTAGGGTGGAACCCTCGATGGCCGATCTTTCACGAAAGAGCGGATCCCTACGAAGAACGCGATGAACACGAGGGGAAACACGAGGGAAACACGAGAGAAATCACTCAACCAACAAGAATAGATCACACATGCGCTAGATCGATGAACACAAAGGTGAGATACAAGATCCAAAGTCAACAAAGGACGATACAAAGGGTAACCGCTTCTTCTCCGTGAGGAGGTCTTGATGGGGCCACCCAAGAGGGGGTCTTGAATCCAACGTGGATCGTCTCCGAAGAGGGGCCGCAGTCTCTCTCGAGGAGGAGATCCGTATGGATGAGCAATGCTCTATCTCACATATGAGCTAAACCAATGCTAACCCTAGAAAGATGGAGGAGGAGTATATATAGTCTAGGGGGTCGAAGGGGTACACGGGCCTCGGCCATTACTGTGCGCAGACAGGGGTGGCCGGATGTCCGGGCGACGGGCCGGATGTCCGGGGCTTCAGGAGGGGCCGGATGTCCGGGCTGGAGGGCAAAACTTCTGGATGTTCTGTTGCATGGCGCCGGATGTCCGGGCTTTTGGCCGGATTACCGGGCTGAGGCCGGATGTCCGGGCCCTGTAGGCTTGGGCGTCTGGGCTGCTGCTGCTGCTGTGGTTGCTCCAGGGGCCGGATGTCCGGGGACTTGGCCGGATGTCCGGGGCCTGGAAGGTGAACTTGCCCGTTTCCGTTGGTTCTCTTCATCCGTGAAGTTGGCGGCTTGTCCGTCTTCACGTGCATCCTCGGTGATGCGGAGCATCCTATGGACATCACCGTGTCAAGAGTCCATTCGGCGAGTGACACGTGCGACATCTACTTCACATACGCAAAGGTGAATCATCTCCTTTACACGTGCTCACTTGACCCCTTCGAGGATGGTATACTACTTGACACTCCACTCGTGTGCATGCATAGGTATTGTCGGAACACTACGGACGACGAGGAGGAGTGCAAGCGCCAAGGTACAACTACACCATCCGTGAGGGAGGCCTCGAAGCGACGACGGAAGAAGACGGAGCTGATGAAGCTACAGCGGCCGGACATCCGGCGCCTGTGCAGCCACCAAGGAGCTGCACCAACAGACGGCCAACAGCATCAGCGGCCGGACATCCGGCGCCTCGCTAGATCCCGGATATCGGGCCCTTCCCCCGGAAATCCGGCATCGACGACAGAAGGCATCCAGAAGTTTTACCCTCCAGCCCGGACATCCGGCCCCCAGCCCGGACATCCGGCCCCTCCTGAAGCCCCGGACATCCGGCCCGTCGCCCAGACATCCGGCCACCCTTGTCTGCGCACAGTAAGGGCCGAGGCCCGTGTACCCCTTCGACCCCCTAGACTATATATACTCTTTCTCCACCATCTTTCTAGGGTTAGCAAAGGATTAGCTCATTTAGAGATAGAGCTTTGCTCATCCATATCGGATCTACTCCACGAGAGAGACTGTGGCCCCTCTACGGAGAAGATCCACCTTGGATTCAAGAACCCTCACGAGAAGATCCCCTCGTGGATTCAAGACCTCCTCACGGAGAAGAACCGGTTACCGTTTGTATCGTCCGTTGTTGACTTGGGATCTTGTATCTTACCTTTGTGTTCATCGATCTAGCGCATGTGTGATCTATCCTTGTTGGTTGTGTGATTTCTCTCTTGTTCCTCTCGTGTTTCCCTCGTGTTTCCCCTCGTGTTCATCACGTTCCTCGTAGGGATCCGCTCCTTTCGTGAAAGATCGGCCATCTAGGGTTCCGCCCTACATCATCTTGGTATCATGAGCCACGTTGATCACGATTTCGGAGCCTCCCCGTTGTGTTTTCTAGCCTATTTTTGTTGATTTTGTCCCAAATTCAAAAATCCCCACCAAAAAATAGCCCCCAAACTTTTTTTGTGTTTTGTTGGTTTGATGATGTTTTGTTGAATTTGATCCATGGATTTGCTTTGTTACTTGTGGATCTAGCTTTCCCCCAATTTTCCCCACTTTCCATCCACGAAATCTCTCCAATTTTGCCCCCGAAATCATCAATTTCCGCCCCCAAAATCGAGTTCCTCGAGGTCATCCTCGGATTTGGAGCCCGGACATCCGGCCCGACCCCCGGACATCCGGCCCGACCCCCGGACATCCGGCCTTAGCCCGGACATCCGGCTCCTGGAGCGCATTTTCGCGCAAGGTTCTGGACATCAGGTTCCGGAAATCCGGCCAAACCCCCGGATGTCCGGCCCCTGTACATTTCAGCTTTTTCGTTTCACCGTTTTGTGCATAACTTCCACATCCGGAGTCCGATCTTTGCGTTCTTTAGCTCGTTGAGTAGCTATTGACATCCTCTATCCATCTAGATAGGTTACATCACCATTTGACTCCATCAAAGTTTCCGAAATTTGGCAAGTTTGCCTAGGCCCTCCACCATAACTTCCGCATAGGCTTACCCACCATACACTTCCACCAACCCAACTTAACCCAATTTTGTTTGTGTTGTGGGTTGTGTATCCTAAGGTGTTTCGGCTACTTAGGGACCGTGTTTCGAACTCCGACACAGTGTATAGTCCATCCACCTTACCCTCGACTTCCGCATTGCGTCTCAAAACCCATCATTGCATTTCCGCAACCCCATTGAGCTTCCGCAAAACCACCACCGCTTACACTACCACCGTTTGACTTTTGTCCTTGAGATTTTGAGTTGTGGTTTTTCCCGTTTCCTAAGGTGTTTCGGCTACTTAGGGACGAGTCTCCATCATCTTGGTATCTACATCAAGAACACCGCCACTCATCATCGCCAAGGACGGTAACCTCGACGACACCATTGTATATTCCCCTTGCAATTGCATTGATAACCCCTAGCCCATTTTGCGTCACTTGCCTATCGAGACTAGCTGATAGGGGCGAGGGTGTCCCGATCTTTCGATGAGATGATAACTATCGATTTGGTGGAGTCGACTTTGACGATCCGACTACAAACGTGCACGACGTTGCGCCTTAGCAATCGCTAAACCAATCTCCTGAGGTTACTGACGATGCCGGAAGCACGATCAGCCTGACCACGTGATGAGGACATCAATACCATTGTTACACCCACAGCCCCTGCTGCTATACATACTGGACCAATTACTAGAGCTCGCGCACGCCAATTAAATTACCAGGTACTTTCGTTTCTTGGTAATGATTCTAATATTCATGAGAATATGATGCTGCCTAAATTGGATACATTTGTTTTGCTTACAAATGAAGGGCCTAGCTTTGAGAAGGATGAACATTGGAGCAAGAACAAGCATGGAGATGATGGCATGCGCATGGGGAACAAGAACGGAATTACAAGTGATGATTTCAAGACGTTGAAGCCACCATAATGCGTGCATGAAACCTTGGACGAAATATAAAAGATGCTACTTCATAACTTTCGTCCAGAGGCTATTCTAGGTGCTGCGTCACCTTATTATTGGGCCAGGCCCATGTAATTTCGAAATACATCAGTATAGGCTGTTTTTAGAGTCCGTATGTGTGGGGAAACAAGAGATAGGGTTGGTTTCGGACCCCTTCCTCAAGGGCCACGAAATTCCCCCCCTCTTCCTCCATATATACAGCCCTTAGGGCGTCGTTTAGACTTTGGGTTTTGTTTAGATTAAAAGTTCGCCATAGCTGCAACTTTGCGTACTTCGTTTGTGTTCAGCGACCAGACAAAGGCGTCACAGAACTCCACCTTGATCAATAAAGCTTTCATCTTATATTCGCAATATCCAGATTGCAATCTCAGTTTCTTGCTTGTTCTTCGTTTGCTCGCAGGAAACAGACCCTCGTGGTCAGGTTGATCGTGCTCCGGCGTGGTCGATAACCTCTCGGAGTTGGTTTAGCGATTGCTAAGGCGCGACGTCCTCGCACGTTCGTAGTCGGATCGTCAAAGTCGACTTCCACCAAAGCGATATCCATCATCTCATCGAAAGACGGGACACCTTTGCCTCTATCACCACGAAGGTCTATTCCTGCAAGCAATCGAATAACGAGCAAGAATATGATAAAGCAATCTGAATATTGCGAATATATATGAAGTATTGATAATGGTGGGGATCCGTAAGCGGTCTTGGTCTGGTCGTTGGACACAAACGAAGTACACGAAGTTGCAATGGCTAACTTTTAACTAAACAAATCCCAAGGAAAAAGCTACTAGATGGATCTACTTATATAGGAGCAAGGGGTGGCGGCCAAGGAGGTGGGAGGACGTCCCAAGGCATCCTAAAACCAACCCTAGGTCGTACAAGGCTCATGGGCCCAAGTGGAGGTGATGCAACACCTTTGGACTTGTTGTTTGACTCGGATTCTGGTGCAACGTCAGATTGTTTCGACCATAACTCAATGCTCCGGACGAATTTAAAGGTGAATCCAATTGGGTTGGAAAGAGCACGAAATCTAGTTTCCAACAAAAAAAGAATCACCCAATTCGGAGTCCGTATGAAAAAGTTGTTGGCGTTTTGAGTCAGGTATGTCTGTGTAGTCCGAATCTGAATCCAGAACGTGAGAGACTTGGACTCTATCTTCTCTTGGCCCAAAAGTGACGTGAGAGGACTTTTTGAACAGAACCTAAACTTCTCCTTTTGCCTTATCTTCATATGTGGATTGTACAAATGTCCCATACACCTGCAATTAGACAAAACACAAAAGTGTGTGAAGTATTTTTGTTCTGGATAACATAAATAGATTATTGAATAGTTTGCACTAGAAATCACCTGACAAATATGCATGTATGCAATATTTTTGGTCGTATCCAAGGTAGTCATGTCCTCATCATCCTCCCCTTCTTGAAAACAAAGCCGTCCTCGGCGTTGCTTAATCTGAAATGTGGCTAACAAAAGAGACAAGGTGTACATGTTGTATATGTATATGTCATCCATTTTTACTTCCCGTGGATTTTGCACACATGACACATGTATACATGAGTAACTTTCATAGTTAATAAAATATAAAGCCAAAATATTATCACAAGAAGTAGAAGGCATGAAAGTATTGCAACTCAGTTTGCACATATAAGTGAAGCTCTTATTCATATGAAAAGATGGACAATATTCATCATTAAACCATCCCAACATTGATGAACCATCACCAAGATTAGAGGTCATATCAAAATGATTAAACATTGGCACAATTATTTTCAAACATATTTGATCCAAATCTGATTTATTCCCTGATTCACTTGATTCTTTTGCATCGATAGTTAATTCAATGGGCTCACTCAAAATTGTTTGATCACATGGCAAAGTCAAATCATCAACATAGTCCTCTAAGGTAGCTGGTGTGATCAAAGTAGTGGGTAGCTCACCGCATGGTGCACTTAAATTGACAAGACATTCATCATACTCATGTGGAAGTGGAAGATTGGTACCTTTGTCATTACCTCTTATGATCAACTCAGATGAGGTAGGCACTCTCGGTGATGATGTGTCACATGGTGGAGGTGATGTAGTCCTCACAACAACGGATGTGGTCGTCATAGTATGCTTAGTAGTTGAAAGGACAACCATATCAACTCTTGGAATGTGCATCTCGCGCTTGTTCTCCTTGTGCGCAACACGTCGTTTTATTTCCTGTTCAGCTTTGCAAGCAAGATGAAACAAATGGTCCATAGGATAACACTCTTCATGTATTAGTATCTCCTGAATGTCACGATTTAATCCTCCCCAAAATCTATCCATAAAATCTTCTTCACTTTCTTCTAAAGAGGAATGCAGCAAGGTAGTTTGTAAAGTATCATAATATTTCGTTACGGTGTCACTACCTTGTTTTAAATGTTGCAACTTTGTAATCATGTCACGAGTACAATAAGCGGGAACGAATGTATGTCGCATGGCAAGTTTCAAATCATCCCAAGTAGTAGGTATATCATTAGGGTGTAACCGACAATATTCACTCCACCAAACTACAGCATAACCAGTGAAAGAACCAACCGCAACCTTAACTTTTTTACGCACATCAAAATTATTGGAAGCAAATATATTATTTAGGTCAAACTCCCATTCAATATATAAAGCGGGTCTAAAACGGCCATTAAATGGTGGTATAGAAACATTAACCTGATCATGTGCATTTGGATGTTTGTGCACCTCTCGTGACGGTTGTGGTATTTGCATAGGTGATGGCACATCTCCCACGATCGACAAACCCCATGAATTGACTCTAGATCCTGTCATGATTAGTAGAAACAAGAAACAAAATTCAAGAATAATGTTCCTATGAACTACTAGGATGTGGTGGTAAAGCGCTCACAGTAAAGCAAATATCAATATCTTACAAGTTCTTACCAAGCAGCAGGTGGTGACAGGCAACCAGCGGTGTCAAATAACTCCAAAGATTGAGTAAAGCGATTTCCAGGGGAACGTACGTATACACGGTGTAGAAATATGTGGAGCTGGGTTGGCTATATATGGTAGCAAAATATTAGCAATAATCAATTCAGAGATGTAATGTTGAATAAACGCTCAACGACGGTACTGTGCTGGTCCTAGGCTAGACCGGACTAGAGACGCGAGCCTAGAACACTAATGAGGTCACGGCGTAGCACAACTAGCATCAATTAAGGATACTAAGTAGCTCTGGACAGCAAGATATAAGTGAAGATCACAACGGCAGTAAAGATAATGATGAAAAACAACTGCCAAGCAGGATATACAACAACTCTCTCCAACTTTCCTCTTGAAAAGTTTGTGCCAATTTTCTGATATTTTTTTCAAAATAATGCTACTAACTCAAGCTTTCCAATGCAAAAAGAATCACTCAATTCCGAGTTGATATGAGGAGTGAATGAATTCTGAAACTGGCTTGAAAAACTGGAATAAGTTGTGTCCGCGAACTTCGGAGGGCAAAAAGACCTATTTAGAAGACGATTTTGAGGTGTCAAATATTGAACTAGTCTCTACAACTATTTAGATGCGGCTCGTCGCTAGCTTTCATTTGAGTACTCGCGGAGTCAAAACGGACTTCGTATGAGGAAGTTATGCCTGTTTTACTAAACAGTGCACAAAACAGATTCCAATCCGAATTCAACTACGAGATCGAGTCTAGATATATCCGAATTTTGTTTTTTTTTCTTCTCTTTTTTTTCCTCACACTTTTTTCTTTCTCTTTTTTTTCTGACTTTTTTTTCTCTTTTTTTTTTCTCTGTCTTTTTTTTTCTCTCCCTCTTTCCAAGACAAACTAGATAAGATGCAGATTGGATCAAGCGAAGATGTGAACGACCTCAACTATGATTGTGACAATGAACTATGGGTAGCACATGGTGGAATTTGATGGATGGTGTGGTGGACAGCAGAAGGGATAACGATGCAGCGGCGACGTGACTAATGTGAACAGAACTCGAAACTCTAAACGAACTAGACCCTAAGACCAGCAACTCGACACGACGATGCAACCGATAATTCAATAATGCAAACAATGAATAGAAAATTGCAAAGGCTCAGACTGGCTTGGACAAAAGGATGAATAGATCTAACTTTTTTGTGGCTTTTTCTTGGACAATAGGTAAGAAAATAAATCTAATCTAGGGGAAACTGGAAATTCTCACCGAGCAACCTGAAAACTGATACCACTTGATAGAGGCGAGGGTGTCCCGATCT
This sequence comes from Triticum aestivum, assembly GCF_018294505.1. Lineage (NCBI taxonomy): Eukaryota > Viridiplantae > Streptophyta > Magnoliopsida > Poales > Poaceae > Triticum > Triticum aestivum. Next base: position 262,692,729 of record NC_057799.1, on the reverse strand, counting down.
TTCGATGAGATGATAACTATCGATTTGGTGGAGTCGACTTTGACGATCCGACTACAAACGTGCACGACGTTGCGCCTTAGCAATCGCTAAACCAATCTCCTGAGGTTACTGACGATGCCGGAAGCACGATCAGCCTGACCACGAAGGTCTATTCCTGCAAGCAATCGAAGAATGAGCAAGAATATGATAAAGCAATCTGAATATTGCGAATATATATGAAGTATTGATAATGGTGGGGATCCGTAAGCGGTCTTGGTCTGGTCGTTGGATACAAACGAAGTACACGAAGTTGCAATGGCTAACTTTTAACTAAACAAATCCCAAGGAAAAAGCTACTAGATGGATCTACTTATATAGGAGCAAGGGGTGGCGGCCAAGGAGGTGGGAGGACGTCCCAAGGCATCCTAAAACCAACCCTAGGTCGTACAAGGCTCATGGGCCCAAGTGGAGGTGATGCAACACCTTTGGACTTGTTGTTTGACTCGGATTCTGGTGCAACGTCAGATTGTTTCGACCATAACTCAATGCTCCGGACGAATTTAAAGGTGAATCCAATTGGGTTGGAAAGAGCACGAAATCTAGTTTCCAACAAAAAAAGAATCACCCAATTCGGAGTCCGTATGAAAACGTTGTTGGCGTTTTGAGTCAGGTATGTCTGTGCAGTCCGAATCTGAATCCAGAACGTGAGAGACTTGGACTCTATCTTCTCTTGGCCCAAAAGTGACGTGAGAGGACTTTTTGAACAGAACCTAAACTTCTCCTTTTGCCTTATCTTCATATGTGGATTGTACAAATGTCCCATACACCTGCAATTAGACAAAACACAAAAGTGTGTGAAGTATTTTTGTTCTGGATAACATAAATAGATTATTGAATAGTTTGCACTAGAAATCACCTGACAAATATGCATGTATGCAATATGTTTGGTCGTATCCAAGGTAGTCATGTCCTCATCACTAGCCATTTGAGTATTGCCGGCAACGTTACTTGTGCACATTAGTGATCATTCTTCCCATAGCATACATACCATACCATATTGGTATCATATCATCTCTTGTGTCACAAGTTTGTTCCCGCATACACACTATTGCTATCTTGGTTTGTGCATTTTTGATGAGGACATCAATACCATTGTTACACCCACAGCCCCTGCTGCTATCCATACTAGACCAATTACTAGAGCTCGCGCACGCCAATTAAATTACCAGGTACTTTCGTTTCTTGGTAATGATTCTAATGTTCATGAGAATATGATGCTGCCTAAATTGGATACATTTGTTTTGCTTACAAATGAAGGGCCTAGCTTTGAGAAGGATGAACATTGGAGCAAGAACAAGCATGGAGATGATGGCATGCGCATGGGGAACAAGAACGGAGTTACAAGTGATGATTTCAGGACGTTGAAGCCACCATAATGCGTGCATGAAGCCTTGGACGAAATATACAAGATGCTACTTCATATTTTCGTCCAGAGGCTATTCTAGGTGCTGCGTCACCTTATTATTGGGCCAGGCCCATGTAATTTCGAAATACTTGAGTATAGGCTGTTTTTAGAGTCCGTATGTGTGGGGAAACAAGAGATAGGGTTGGTTTCGGACCCCTTCCCCAAGGGCCACGAAATTCCCCCCTCTTCCTCCATATATACAGCCCTTAGGGCGTCGTTTAGACTTTGGGTTTTGTTTAGATTAAAAGTTCGCCATAGCTGCAACTTTGCGTACTTCGTTTGTGTTCAACGACCAGACAGAGGCGTCACAGAACCCCACCTTGATCAATAAAGCTTTCATCTTATATTCGCAATATCCAGATTGCAATCTCAGTTTCTTGCTTGTTCTTCGTTTGCTCGCAGGAGACAGACCCTCGTGGTCAGGTTGATCGTGCTCCGGCGTGGTCAATAACCTCTCGGAGTTGGTTTAGCGATTGCTAAGGCGCGACGTCATCGCACGTTCGTAGTCGGATCGTCAAAGTCGACTTCCACCAAAGCGATATCCATCATCTCATCGAAAGACGGGACACCTTTGCCTCTATCAATTTTGCAAAGTGGCCATACATACAAAAAAATAAAAAAAATAAAAAGCTTTTAAGCAAAAGAGAAGAGCAAAGAAGCTTGTAAGCAAGTGCCATAGCATCATACCACATTGCATATAAGATTGTCATATCCGATCATCTTGGATCATCTTGAGAGAAACACCGGGAACCATACATACATAGCATACTTGGGATAGAAGTTTATCCATTTTGCATATCATAGGTTGTGCACAAGTGTCGTATCCGCCTATTGAGCAATCGTGCTAGCGTCTCTCTTGAGTTGTGCAACACGAGCGTTTTCCGTGGACTCCACATTTTGTGCTCATTCCTTGGTTGCACGACCCCATTTATCTATCCGTGTGTGTGTTTCTGTGTGCCACTCTTTGCTATTGGTCTACTTGTTTCACTTGCGAATTTGTGAATCATTTTCAACATTATTGACTCTTGCTAACATTTTGCATCAATTTTTTTGTGCCACTATCCTCACTGAGCTCCACTATAAGCCTTACTTGTGTAGGTGTGAGAAACCGACAAGAATTGGTACCAATTGTGCTATTTCCTTGTTACACATTGAGTGATCATTGATCCATCTTCAACATCGGTCAAGGTACATTTGGTCTCGTTCTTCTCTTTCTCCCACTCACATTTGCTCGAGTCTTGTGATGGATAGGCAAGGCATTTCACCTTCGGTCTACAACAACGATGAGTTCGATGCCACGAACAACTCCAACGACGACAAGATGCAAGCTCAAATGGAGGAGATCAAATCCCTCATCAAGTCATACAAGCGATCTTCCTCATCTTCGAGAAGACGCTCAAGAGCACATGCCTCCGAGCTACCATCTCCGGCAAGGTCACATCGGCATCGACACCATCACCACCAAGAACGTGAAGGTCAAGAGCTCTACACCAATAACCGCTCAACGACTTCACCATCTCCCTTGGCATCTTCGCCAAGCGACTTCAAGGCATCTTCGCCTTCGGATATACGGCATCTTCGCCAACAAGCACCTCAAGACTACGCTCAAGAGAAGCTCCCCAAGCTCAAGTCCGCGACTTCCACGAGCTACTACGACCTCGACGCCGACCATGCGATTCCTTTCTATGGGACTGAAGAACCCGAGGAGTATCTCGAGTGGGAGCACCTAATGGACGACTACCTCAAGCTACATCAAGTTCCTCCCGAAGATCAAGTGAAGTGCGCCACAAGAAACTTCCACGACTACGCCTCGACATGGTGGCTTCACACACCTTCGGAAACCTACGACATGAGTTGGCCCAAGACGAAGAAAGCTTTGCGGCGAGAGTTTGTGCCTCCAACCTACACGGAACAACTTCTACGCCAATTGGAGAACACCAACCAAGGATCCAAGTCCATCGACGCGTACTTCAAGGAGATGAAGATTGCCTTGCGACGAGCCGGTGTGGACGACCCCATGTCAATGAAGTTCCACTTCATGATGGGATTGAACAATGCCATCTCCAAGACTATCTTCCTCGAGAACTACAAGTCCCTCGACGACAACTACATTGGTGCTCTCAAGGCGGAACAAGAACTCATGAAGGCCAAGGCTTCTCTACCCCAAGCACACTTCTCGAAGACCAAGCTCAAAGACGACGAGCATGAGGCTAGTACCACCAAGATGTCCAAGCCCGACGAGCTCCAAGACGATGCTCCCAAGTTCGACTTCACCGCCATCCCTCTTTGTGGCATTGATGATGCCGAGTCCTCCACGACTCTTTTTCAAGATGGTGCGGCGACGAGTACGACTACGGAGACCTTCAAGGACCAAGCTTTTGAGGCAAGCGACATGGTGACGAGCAAGGATGATGCTTCCATCTTAGGAGGCGAGAGTGATGATGTGCCATCTTTGGCCTTCATCCACGACGCCGGCGATGAGATGGTTGAGTATTTCACTTCGACCACGGCGACGTATGATGACTTGAGTGACTTGTGCCACCATATTGAGAGTGAGAGTGACTTCACCACTAGCCCCATATCCGATGTGTTGCCCCAATTCCCATGTGAGGAGAGCCACAACCCCCACCACTTGAGTGAGATGAGTGACTCCACCATACGTGCGATTGAGTGCACCTACTTTGAGGGAGTGAGTGAACCACCACATAGAGAGAGTGAGGAGATTTTGAACTCTAACGACTTAACCTCTACCTCTATTGTGTCTTCTCATTTGGTGCTAGGTCTCATTTATGATGACGCGCCGATTCACGACGACTTCGTCCTTCCTATGGACATGACGATGGCCATGGTGGAATATGATGCACCCCCCACATGGTTCCATCAAGATGAAGATGACCACCATTTGGTCTTTCCCACCTCACCTACACCACTTGAGTGGAATGAACAAGGTAACATAGGTGACGGTGATGCTCTAGTCCCACTAGTGGACATTCTTGACATTGATTGCTTGCATGATGTTGATCCACCTATTACCTTGCTTCATGCTAGTGAGATTTCCCCATGGGATGATTTACCCATTTATGATGAGTATGATGATTGCCATGTGGAGTCTATTAGTTGTGATGCCATGTTACATAGGATTTCTTGTGACAATTCTTTAGGTCACATCATGTTTGACAATCCGCTTGACTTGTCATATGCTATGCATGAGATCAATCATATGTCATATTTGCAATCTCTTTGTAGTGACTATGCATATACCATTAAAATTAACCCAATTTGCACATATGGCATAGATGACAAGCCCATGGTTATTGGCATTTGTTTTTCTTGTGATGATATTGACATGCTCCCTTTGCATCATTTATCTCATATGCCATGCCATGACCACCTAGCTTCGGATATGCATTGTTGTGGATGTTGTCCATTTTCTCCATATGATTACAATATTGCTCATGAGGAGACCCCCATAGTTTCCTCATACATTTTAGGAGATTTTGATCCATCCTATCCACTGCATGATCCCAATAATTATGTGCACAATATGCTCTCCATGAATCATAATGATATTGTTGTGCCATATACTAGTATGCTCAATTTGCATCCCCATCGTGTCATACATAACAACTATTCTTTCATGATGGATGACATGTTCTTATACCATGCATCAAATTTCTTTGAGCGATGCTTATCTTGTGCTAACACTCACTTGCACATACACATCATGATGGATGATGTGTACATTTACCACGCGCACAATTTCTTTGGTTTGTGTCTCTTTTGTGTAGGTACCCATGAATACTTGTCAACCTCGCAATCCCACGAGTAGACAAAACGAGCTCTAGAGAGCAATGATGACTTGGGATCCGATGGATTGCCTTTCCCACCGCTCACTTCACGCAAACACTTCGCGCATTTCTTTTACATGGCCCTCACATGGTTATGGGTTGTTGTCCATTATATATCCTTTGCCCATCTTGCCATGTTCACTTTGCATGATATGCCCATTACTATGCCTTTGCTATGCATTTGTGACCCATGCTTTGCATTACACATGATGATTGATTCTAGTACTTGTATGTGTATTTGCAAGCGTGGTGGAGATATTGTTTGTTATTGCCATGATTGCTTTGTGCCCCATGCCTATGATGATACTATGATCTTGATTTGTGTTCGTGCTTGCGATATGTCATGTACATTGCCTATGCCTATTCTTTACTCACATGACATGATTGCCATGATTCGCTCTAGTGTGTTGCATCTTCGCTCCACTAGTTTGCACGACTTGATTACTATTGCTTGCCTTGTTGCATCACCAATGATTGATACTTGCTCATTTCATTCGGTTGATGACAACCACCTACATGCTTTGCACATGATTGTTATTGCTTCTTGTCATATCTCTCCATATATTGCCTCTATCATGATAGATGATTTGACATGTATTGAGTGCACCAATGCCCTTAGTCTTGATAATGAGTTTGCCCCCATAGCATTCTCACATATATTTGGAGATTTTGACATATTTCTTGTGAAGCATGCTTGCCTTACCTCTTTGCACCATATTCCTCGTGCCATGAATATAGCCATTATTGCATCATATTATTCATGCACTTGTGTTTCTAATGGGCTATGTGCAAGAGAAGAAAACCATCATGATGGATGATGTGTTTATCTACCATGCGCATACGTTCTTTGTTTTGTTGTGTGCATGTGTAGGATACTTGGACTTTGTGTCGACTTCCGCTTCACGTGAGTTGACCATTCGAGCTCTTGAGAGCGAGCCTCATACATTCGACCACGACTCGTTTCTACGCCACCTTTCCTACCACTTCGGCATTGTGAAGAGTGCACAAGGACACGCCATCAAGGTGATATCTTTCTTGAGCATGGATATTGTGAATCATACTACTTGTGTTGCTTGCACCATGAGACTTATTGTTCATCTTGGATCACTTGATTGCACCGTTGATAGAGATCTTGCTTCGACTTGTAATTTTCACCGTCCCATGCATCATGATATATATGCCTTGTGTGTTGCATCCAATTCTTGGATTACTTGCTCCTCTCATATGTTTGGTTGCAACAATGTCATCCCTTCACATATGCCATGTCCCATTGCTTGTCACATGATTGACTTGATTGCCTCACACATGATGAACAATTGCTCTTTCTATTGTGTTGAGTGCCACACTATGTTCACTACACCCTATGCACATTATGCTTGGATTGTCTTGCACTTAACCCATGTGTTTAGACATCTCATCTTCTTAGGTGTCGTGAATGATTCCTATGCCTACCATAGACCTTTCATTGAGCGCTTTGCCCATGCTTGCTATGAACCTGAGGTAGATGCTTATTCTCTTGACACACATATTTGCATCTCTACCTCCAATTTACATGCTCGCCCCCATGATATCTTTGCTTGTGCTCGATTGATATACTTACATGCCATGTCTCAATCCTTTGTCATACCATATGCTTTGCATGATGACGACACTTGTTTGGTGAATCACCTCTTGAATGCTTGGTTTTGCACTAACGCTAACCACATTTGTTTTTCTAAGTGTTTGTTGTCCTTACTCCTTTTGAAGGAATCACAAGACGGTGCGACATTGGAGAGTGCCCATTTCGAGCTTCAAGATGACACGTACTTGGTGAATGTCCACTTCTACACGGCGAAGCCATCTCTTTTCCATGGTGATCTGGTTTTCGATCCGAGGTCGGATCTTTCCCAAGGGAGGGGAGATGATGCGGAGCATCCTATGGACATCACCATGTCAAGAGTCCATTCGGCGAGTGACACGTGCGACATCTACTTCACATAAGCAAAGGTGAATCATCTCCTTTACACGTGCTCACTTGACCCCTTCGAGGATGGTATACTACTTGACACTCCACTCGTGTGCATGCATAGGTATTGTCGGAACACTACGGACGACGAGGAGGAGTGCAAGTGCCAAGGTACAACTACACCATCCGTGAGGGAGGCCTGGAAGCGACGACGGAAGAAGACGGAGTTGCTGAAGCTACAGCGGCCGGACATCTGGGCCAAAGGCCGGACATCCGGCGCCTGTGCAGCCGCCAAGGAGCTGCACCAACAGACGTCCAACAGCATCAACGGCCGGACATCCGACGCCAGCCCCGGACATCCGGCGCCTCGCCACAGCCCGGACATCCGGCCCTTTCCCCGGAAATCCGGCATCGATGACAGAAGGCATCCAGAAGTTTTACCCTCCAGCCCGGACATCCGGCCCCTCCTGAAGCCCCGGACATCTGGCCCGTCGCCTGGACATCCGGCCACCCCTGTCTGCGCACAGTAAGGGCCGAGGCCCGTGTACCCCTTCGACCCCCTAGACTATATATACTCTTTCTCCTCCATCTTTCTAGGGTTAGCAAAGGATTAGCTCACTTAGAGATAGAGCTTTGCTCATCCATATCGGATCTACTCCACGAGAGAGACTGCGGCCCCTCTACGGAGAAGATCCACCTTGGATTCAAGACCCCTCACGGGAAGATCCCCTCGTGGATTCAAGACCTCCTCACGGAGAAGAACCGGTTACCGTTTGTATCGTCCGTTGTTGACTTTGGATCTTGTATCTTACCTTTGTGTTCATCGATCTAGCGCATGTGTGATCTATTCTTGTTGGTTGTGTGATTTCTCTCGTGTTCCTCTCGAGTTTCCCTCGTGTTTCCCCTCGTGTTCATCACGTTCCTCGTAGGGATCCGCTCCTTTCGTGAAAGATCGGCCATCTAGGGTTCCGCCCTACATCATCTTGGTATCATGAGCCACGTTGATCACGATTTCGGAGCCTCCCCGTTGTGTTTTCTAGCCTATTTTTGTTGATTTTTTCCCAAATTCGAAAATCCCCACCAAAAATAGCCCCCAATTTTTTTTTTGTGATTTGTTGGTTTGATGATGTTTTGTTGAATTTGATCCGTGGATTTGCTTTGTTACTTGTGGATCTAGCTTTCCCCCAATTTTCCCCACTTTCCATCCACGAAATCTCTCCAATTTTGCCCCCAAAATCATCAATTTCCGCCCCCAAAATCGAGTTCCTCGAGGTCATCCTCGGATTTGGAGCCCGGACATCCGGCTCGACCCCCAGACATCCGGCTACCCCGGACATCCGGCCTTAGCCCGAACACCCGGCTCCTGGAGCGCATTTGATAGGTCTACAATCGGAACACATGCGAAAGCTACCGTCTCGTTTTGGCACAAGAATGACCGGTACGGCACAAGGACTCAAACTTTCACGCACATGTCCATGGTCTATGAGATGCTTTACTTGCCTTTGAATTTCTTTGGTTTCTTCGGGGTTGACGCGGTAGGGCGCTTTGTTTGGGAGCGGCGCTCCGGGGATGAGATCAATTCGGTGCTCAATGCCTCGTAGTGGAGGTAGACCCGGAGGTAGCTCATCGGGGAAAACATCTTGGAATTCCTGCAATAAAGAAGATAACACCAAAGGTAGATCGTGAGAGTTGTTAGTTTTTGGTGCCTCATCCTTGCACAATAGGACATAGTGTAGGACACTTGATGGGTTCTCACACACTTCTCTCATCTCACGTTTGGTGGCAAATAGGACTAAGTTTTTCTTGTCGCTCATCGTGGAGGCACTCAATTTGGGCTTGTGGCGCTCACACACTTTTTGGTGGTTCACTCTCTCACTATTCTCTCCACGATGGGTGTTTTGCTTGTCGGCGAGAACTTGGCTTGGAGACATAGGACGTAGCACAAACTTTTTTCCTTTCATCTTGAAGCTATAGTGATTTGTACGCCCATTGTGAATGACACCTCGGTCAAATTGCCATGGCCGTCCAAGAAAGAGGTGGCACACGGTCATCGGAAGGACATTACACTCCAAAGTGTCTTCATAGGAGCCGATCTTGAAAGAGACTTGTACTCTCTGCTCGACTTGTATGGTGCCGGTGTCGCTTAGCCATTGAACCTTGTAGGGGTGCGGGTGCTTCATCTTGACCAATTGGAGTTTGGAGCATAGTTCTTCACTTGCCAAGTTATGGCAACTCCCTCCATCGATGATGACCTTGACGGACCGTCCATTGATGCCGGCCTTTGTGTGGAAGATATGGCATCTTTGATCTTCGTCTTGTTGATGTTGAAGAGTCAAGACCTTGGAGACAACAAGAGCGGGACTTGAGTCTTCGTCACAAAAGATGTGATCATCTTCTTATTCATTGTTCACTTGTTGGTGCATGGCCACTTGCTCAAGAGCTTCCATTTCTCCTTCACTCATGGAGTCGTAGGTGCCGTCGTCGTTGAGGATCATGGTGCGCTTGTTTGTGCACTCGAAGGACTTGTGGCCTCGGCCTCCGCATGTGAAACATTTGATGGAACTTGTCTTGATGGTCTCATCGGTTGGAGTAGATGATGATGAAGCTTTCGGCTTGAAGTTGCTTGTAGTAGGAGGACGACTTGAGCTTGTCGAAGCTTTCTTGTAACTTGACTTGTCGCCATTGCTCGTGGTGGGAGTCGTCGAAGCTTGATTGTTGGAGAGGCCATAGGACTTGGATGAGAACTTGGCATACTTGAAGTCGTCTTGTACTTGCCGTTCCGCTTTGGTAGCTTGATGCACTAGCTCGATGAGGTTCGAGATGGTTGGAAGTCGGCAATCTTCTTGATAGGGTGATTGAATCCATTCAAGAAACGTGCCATAGTTTGCTCATCTTCTTCTTTGACATTGGCTCGTATCATGGCAATCTCCATTTCTGATGAGGACATCAATACAATTATTACACCCACAGGCCCTGCTGCTATACATACTGGACCAATTACTAGAGCTCGCGCACGCCAATTAAATTACCAGGTACTTTCGTTTCTTGCTAATGATTCTAATGTTCATGAGAATATGATGCTGCCTAAATTGGATACATTTGTTTTGCTTACAAATGAAGGGCCTAGCTTTGAGAAGGATGAACATTGGAGCAAGAACAAGCATGGAGATGATGGCATGCGCATGGGGAACAAGAACGGAGTTACAAGTGATGATTTCAGGACGTTGAAGCCACCATAATGCGTGCATGAAGCCTTGGACAAAATATACAAGATGCTACTTCATAACTTTCGTCCAGAGGCTATTCTAGGTGCTGCGTCACCTTATTATTGGGCCAGGCCCATGTAATTTCGAAATACATAAGTATAGGCTGTTTTTAGAGTCCGTATGTGTGGGGAAACAAGAGATAGGGTTGGTTTCGGACCCCTTCCTCAAGGGCCACGAAATTCCCCCCCCTCTTCCTCCATATATACAGCCCTTAGGGCGTCGTTTAGACTTTGGGTTTTGTTTAGATTAAAAGTTCGCCATAGCTGCAACTTCGCGTACTTCGTTTGTGTTCAGCGACCAGACAAAGGCGTCACAGAACTCCACCTTGATCAATAAAGCTTTCATCTTATATTCGCAATATCCAGATTGCAATCTCAGTTTCTTGCTTGTTCTTCGTTTGCTCGCAGGAAACAGACCCTCGTGGTCAGGTTGATCGTGCTCCGGCGTGGTCGATAACCTCTCGGAGTTGGTTTAGCGATTGCTAAGGCGCGACGTCCTCACACGTTCGTAGTCGGATCGTCAAAGTCGACTTCCACCAAAGCGATATCCATCATCTCATCGAAAGACGGGACACCTTTGCCTCTATCAATTATGCGGGCGATTATGAGGATGAGGTTGATCAAAATCAGAACTACGTGCAGCCACCAGCACCACCACCAGCAGGTCGACCTCAGGTATATATTCGCAACGGTAGGCCGGCACCACCACCTCAGGTACGAGATCATGACCATCTCCCTAAACTGAAATTGAATATTCCACCATTTGAGGGTAGATATGTTCCTGATATATATCTTACTTGGGAGTTAGAAACTGAACAACGATTTACATGTTTACAATATCCTGAGGAGAGACGTGTTCCTGCTGCTGTTTGTGCTTTCACAAGCTTTGCATGTGTTTGGTGGTCTGAACATTGTAGATTATATCCTGTTCCAGCTACTTGGGCTGCTTTGAAAACTGCTATGCGTACTCGTTGGGTTCCACCATATTATCAACGTGAATTACTTCAAAAATTGCAGCGTTTAAGACAAGGAAAAAATTCTGTAGAAGAATATTATCAGGAATTACAAACTGGCATGATTAGATGTGGTATTGTTGAGGAGAATGAAGCTATGCTTGCACGTTTTATGGGTGGATTAAATAAAGAGATTCAGACCATTCTAGAGTATAAGGATTATAATAATATCACTCGTTTATTCCATCTTGCTTGTAAAGCTGAACGTGAAGTGCAGGATCGACAGCCATTGGCGCGAACTAACTTTTCTGCAGGTCGACCTTCATCATGGACACCGCGTGCATCTTCTACTTCCACTTCACCATCACCTCCATCAGGTGCCACCTCCAGCCGTGATACAAGAAAGCAGGCACAACCACCACTCTCTGCCAAGAGCGCACCTGCCGGGCCTGTGCAGAGCTCTTCTTCTTCCATGGCATCGATAGGGCACACAAGTGATATTATTTGTCGTCGTTGTAAGGGAAGAGGACATTTTGCGAGAGAATGCAAATCTCAGCGTGTCATGATTGCTACTGAGGATGGTGGGTATGAGTCCGCTAGTGACTATGATGAGGAGACTTTGGCTCTTATTACACGTGAAGAACATGGTGGAGATGATTCTGAAAATGAGACGCAATACATGGCTCCTGAAGACGCTGACAGGTATGAATGTTTAGTTGCTCAACGTGTTTTGAGTGTGCAGGTCACACAAGCAGAGCAAAATCAGAGGCATAATTTGTTACATACAAAGGGAGTTGTGAAGGAACGTTCTGTTCGCGTCATCATAGATGGAGGGAGCTGTAACAACTTGGCTAGCATGGAGATGGTGGAGAAGCTATCTCTCACCACAAGACCACATCCACATCCTTACTACATCCAATGGTTCAACAACAGCGGCAAGGTTAAGGTAACACGTACTGTTCGTGTGCATTTTAGTATCTCTACATATGCTGATTATGTTGATTGTGATGTGGTACCCATGCAAGCATGTTCCTTATTACTAGGTAGACCATGGCAATTTGATAAAAATTCTGTACACCATGGTAGAAACAATCAGTATACTCTTGTTCATAAGGATAAAAATATTACTTTGCTTCCTATGACTCCTGATTCCATTTTGAAAGATGACATTAATAGAGCTAATAAAGCAAAACAGGAGAAAAATAAGAGTGAAAATCAGATTGTGGCAAAGGAATTTGAGCAACAAATGAAACCTAATAATAAACCATCTAGTGTTGTTTCTGAAATTAAATTGAAAAATGCATGTTTACTTGCCAAAAAATCTGATATTGATGAACTAGATTTCAGCAAATCTGTTTGCTATGCTTTTGTGTGCAAAGAGGCATTATTTTCATTCGAGGACGTGCCTTCCTCTTTGCCCCCTGCTGTCACTCACATTTTGCAGGAGTTCGCTGACGTCTTCCCACAAGACGTGCCACCGGGATTACCACCTATTCGAGGGATTGAGCATCAAATTGACTTAATTCCCGGTGCATCGCTACCCAACCGTGCACCATACCGTACCAATCCAGAGGAGACGAAGGAGATTATGCGTCAAGTACAGGAGCTGCTCGACAAAGGTTATATACGCGAATCTCTTAGTCCTTGTGCTGTTCCTATTATACTCGTGCCTAAAAAGGATGGTACGTCGCGTATGTGTGTTGATTGTAGAGGCATTAATAATATTACTATTCGTTATCGTCATCCTATTCCTAGGCACGATGATATGCTTGATGAATTGAGTGGCTCTACAATATTCTCCAAAGTTGATTTGCGTAGTGGATACCATCAAATTCGTATGAAATTGGGAGATGAATGGAAAACTGCATTTAAAACTAAGTTTGGTTTATATGAGTGGTTAGTCATGCCTTTTGGGTTAACTAATGCACCTAGTACTTTCATGAGACTAATGAACGAAGTTTTACGTGCTTTCATTGGACGATTTGTGGTGGTCTATTTTGATGATATACTGATTTATAGCAAATCTTTGGAAGAACATTTGGAACATTTACGTGCTGTTTTTATTGCTCTACGTGATGCACGTTTGTTTGGTAACCTTGGGAAGTGCACCTTTTGCACCGACCGAGTATTTTTTCTTGGCTATGTTGTTACTCCACAGGGAATTGAAGTTGATAAAGCCAAGATTGAAGCTATTGAGAGTTGGCCGCAGCCCAAAACGGTCACACAAGTGCGGAGTTTTCTTGGACTCGCTGGTTTCTATAGGCGTTTTGTGAGAGATTTTAGCACCATTGCTGCACCTCTCAACGAGCTTACAAAGAAGGATGTGCCTTTTGTTTGGGGTACCGCACAGGAAGAAGCCTTCACGGTATTGAAAGATAAGTTGACACATGCTCCTTTACTCCAACTTCCTGATTTTAATAAGACTTTTGAGCTTGAATGTGATGCTAGTGGCATTGGATTAGGAGGTGTGTTATTACAAGATGGCAAACCTGTTGCATACTTTTCTGAAAAATTGAGTGGGCCTAGTCTGAATTATTCTACTTATGATAAAGAACTATATGCTCTTGTTCGGACTTTAGAAACATGGCAACATTATTTATGGCCCAAAGAATTTGTTATACATTCTGATCATGAATCTTTGAAACATATTAAAAGTCAAGCTAAACTGAATCGTAGACATGCTAAATGGGTTGAATTCATTGAAACTTTCCCTTATGTCATTAAACATAAGAAGGGTAAAGAAAATGTTATTGCTGATGCATTGTCTCGTCGCTATACTATGCTTTCACAACTTGACTTCAAAATATTTGGTTTGGAGACCATCAAAGATCAATATGTGCATGATGCTGATTTTAAAGATGTATTGCAGAATTGTAAAGAAGGAAGAACCTGGAACAAGTTTGTCGTTAATGATGGATTTGTGTTCCGTGCTAACAAGCTATGCATTCCAGCTAGCTCTCTTCGTATTTTGTTGTTGCAGGAGGCGCATGGAGGAGGATTAATGGGACACTTTGGCGTGAAGAAGACGGAGGACGTACTTGCTACACATTTCTTTTGGCCAAAGATGAGACGGGATGTTGAGCGTTTTGTTGCTCGCTGCACTACATGTCAAAAAGCTAAGTCACGACTCAATCCTCATGGTTTATATATGCCTTTGCCTGTACCTAGTGTTCCTTGGGAGGATATATCTATGGACTTTGTTTTAGGTTTACCTCGAACAAAGAAGGGGAGGGATAGCATATTTGTTGTCGAGGATAGATTCTCGAAAATGGCGCACTTTATACCATGTCATAAAAGCGATGATGCTGTTAATGTTGCTGATTTGTTCTTTCGTGAAATTATTCGCTTGCATGGTGTGCCAAATACTATTGTTTCAGATCGTGATACTAAATTTCTTAGCCACTTTTGGAGATGTTTATGGGCTAAGTTGGGGACTAAACTGCTTTTTAGTACTACTTGTCACCCCCAAACTGATGGACAAACTGAAGTAGTTAATAGAACATTGTCTACTATGCTTAGGGCTGTTTTGAAGAATAATAAGAAAATGTGGGAAGACTGCTTGCCTCATATTGAGTTTGCTTATAATCGTTCATTGCATTCTACTACTAAGATGTGCCCTTTTGAAATTGTGTATGGTTTCCTACCTCGTGCACCTATTGATTTGTTGCCTCTTCCATCTTCGGAGAAGGTTAATTTTGATGCTAAACAACGTGCTGAATTGATCTTAAAAATGCATGAGTTAACTAAGGAAAACATTGAGCGTATGAATGCTAAATATAAACTTGCTGGAGATAAGGGTAGAAAACATGTTGTGTTTGCACCTGGAGATCTTGTTTGGTTACATTTGCGTAAGGATAGATTTCCTGATTTGCGCAAATCAAAGCTAATGCCACGTGCTGATGGTCCTTTTAAGGTGTTAGAGAAAATAAATGATAATGCATATAAACTTGAGCTGCCTGCAGATTTTGGGGTTAGTCCCACTTTTAATATTGCAGATTTGAAGCCTTATTTGGGTGAGGAAGATGACTTCCGTCGAGGACGACTTCATTTCAAGAAGGGGAGGATGATGAGGACATCAATACAATTATTACACCCACAGTCCCTGCTGCTATACATACTGGACCAATTACTAGAGCTCGCGCACGCCAATTAAATTACCAGGTACTTTCGTTTCTTGCTAATGATTCTAATGTTCATGAGAATATGATGCTGCCTAAATTGGATACATTTGTTTTGCTTACAAATGAAGGGCCTAGCTTTGAGAAGGATGAACATTGGAGCAAGAACAAGCATGGAGATGATGGCATGCGCATGGGGAACAAGAACGGAGTTACAAGTGATGATTTCAGGACGTTGAAGCCACCATAATGCGTGCATGAAGCCTTGGACGAAATATACAAGATGCTACTTCATAACTTTCGTCCAGAGGCTATTCTAGGTGCTGCGTCACCTTATTATTGGGCCAGGCCCATGTAATTTCGAAATACATAAGTATAGGCTGTTTTTAGAGTCCGTATGTGTGGGGAAACAAGAGATAGGGTTGGTTTCGAACCCCTTCCTCAAGGGCCACGAAATTCCCCCCCTCTTCCTCCATATATACAGCCCTTAGGGCATCGTTTAGACTTTGGGGATTTGTTTAGTTAAAAGTTAGCCATTGCAACTTCGTGTACTTCGTTTGTGTCCAACGACCAGACCAAGACCGCTTACGGATCCCCACCACTATCAATACTTCATATATATTCGCAATATTCAGATTGCATTATCATATTCTTGCTCGTTCTTCGATTGCTTGCAGGAATAGACCTTCGTGGTCAGGCTGATCGTGCTTCCGGCATCGTCAGTAACCTCAGGAGATTGGTTTAGCGATTGATAAGGCGCAACATCGTGCACGTTTGTAGTCGGATCGTCAAAGTCGTCTCCACCAAATCGATAGTTATCATCTCATCGAAAGATCGGGACACCCTCGCCTCTATCAAGTGGTATCAGATTTCCAGGTTGCTCGGTGAGATTTTACAGTTTTTCGTAGTTTAGATCGAGTCTGTTCTTCATACCTACAGTCCACGAAAAAGCCACAAAAAAAAATTAGGGTTAGTTCATCATATCCGAACCAATCTGAGCCTTTGCATAATCTTTTTAGGGTTTTTGCTTTGTTGAATTTGCGGTTGCATCGTCGTGTCAAGTTGCTGGTCTTAGAGTCTAGTCTTTTAGAGTTTCGAGTTCTGGTCATAAGTTGTCACGCCGCCGCCGCACCATCATCATCGCCTTGCCATCTACCACCATTGCTTATCCGCCACCGCTTTGAATCCGTATCCATATACCACCACCGCTGCCATATACTACCGCCATATATCCACCACCAATCCGAGTTCTTTTCATAGTCGGTTTGTTTTAGAGATCCATATATTTTCCGTTTCGTGTTTCCTTGCCTGAGTAGGTCTCGGAAAAAAAAAGAGTCTGGAGACCCCCGGGCAGTTTTTAGGCCAAAATTTCGGCAACCAAAAATATTTTTTCCCTATCCTATTTTTAGGCCCCGGGTAGTGTTTTGAGACACTCGCCATCATAGTGATTTTTTGTCGCACTTTTTCGTCGTCGCTGCCCTGATTTCCGAAAAAAAAATAGTCAAAAAATTTTGTGCCCATCCTGTCAGTTTGACCTGGGAAGAGTTTTGAGACACTCGCCATTATAGTGATTTTTTCGCAAAAAAAAAAGAGGAGCGCAAAAAAAAAAGAGCGCAAAAAAAAAAGAGCGAAAAAAAAATCCCTGAGTGTGCTTTTCCCTTGTTTACGTGCAGCGCCGTGATTTTGTTAGTGTTCTAGGCTCGCGTCTCTAGCACGGTCTAGCCTAGGACCAGCACAGTACCGTCGTTGAGCGTTTATTCAACTTTGCATCTCTGAATTGATTATTGCTTACCATTTTGCTACCATATTATAAGCCTTCCCAGCTCCACATAAGTCTACATCGTGCGTTTGACTCTCCCTGGTAATCGCTATATATGCATGAGTTAACTAAGGAAAACATTGAGCGTATGAATGCTAAATATAAACTTGCTGGAGATAAGGGTAGAAAACATGTTGTGTTTGCACCTGGAGATCTTGTTTGGTTACATTTGCGTAAGGATAGATTTCCTGATTTGCGCAAATCAAAGCTAATGCCACGTGCTGATGGTCCTTTTAAGGTGTTAGAGAAAATAAATGATAATGCATATAAACTTGAGCTGCCTGCAGATTTTGGGGTTAGTCCCACTTTTAATATTGCAGATTTGAAGCCTTATTTGGGTGAGGAAGATGAGCTTCCGTCGAGGACGACTTCATTTCAAGAAGGGGAGGATGATGAGGACATCAATAAAATTATTACACCCACAGTCCCTGCTGCTATACATACTGGACCAATTACTAGAGCTCGCGCACGCCAATTAAATTACCAGGTACTTTCGTTTCTTGCTAATGATTCTAATGTTCATGAGAATATGATGCTGCCTAAATTGGATACATTTGTTTTGCTTACAAATGAAGGGCCTAGCTTTGAGAAGGATGAACATTGGAGCAAGAACAAGCATGGAGATGATGGCATGCGCATGGGGAACAAGAACGGAGTTACAAGTGATGATTTCAGGACGTTGAAGCCACCATAATGCGTGCATGAAGCCTTGGACGAAATATACAAGATGCTACTTCATAACTTTCGTCCAGAGGCTATTCTAGGTGCTGCGTCACCTTATTATTGGGCCAGGTCCATGTAATTTCGAAATACATAAGTATAGGCTGTTTTTAGAGTCCGTATGTGTGGGGAAACAAGAGATAGGGTTGGTTTCGGACCCCTTCCTCAAGGGCCACGAAATTCCCCCCCTCTTCCTCCATATATACAGCCCTTAGGGCATCGTTTAGACTTTGGGTTTTGTTTAGATTAAAAGTTCGCCATAGCTGCAACTTCGCGTACTTCGTTTGTGTTCAGCGACCAGACAAAGGCGTCACAGAACCCCACCTTGATCAATAAAGCTTTCATCTTATATTCGCAATATCCAGATTGCAATCTCAGTTTCTTGCCTGTTCTTCGTTTGCTCGCAGGAAACAGACCCTCGTGGTCAGGTTGATCGTGCTCCGGCGTGGTCGATAACCTCTCGGAGTTGGTTTAGCGATTGCTAAGGCGCGACGTCCTCGCACGTTCGTAGTCGGATCGTCAAAGTCGACTTCCATCAAAGCGATATTCATCATCTCATCGAAAGACGGGACACCTTTGCCTCTATCAATTTCCTTGTAGTACTCTTCAACGCTCTTGGTTCCTTGCTTGAGTTGTTGGAGTTTCTTGAAGAGGTCGCGTTTGTAGTAGTTTGGCACGAATCGTGCTCTCATGACATCCTTCATTTGTGCCCAAGTGGTGATGGGTGGTTCACCTCTTGCCGCCTGGCGCTCAATGACTTGTTCCCACCAAATGAATACGTAGTCTTGGAATTCGAGGGATCCCATTGCGATCTTCTTCTCTTCTTCGTAGTTGTGCAAGCGGAAGATTTTGTCAACCTTCAATGCCCATGATATGTACTCTTCGGGGTCATTGCTTCCGGTAAAATTGGGCATGGTGAACTTTAGCTGGCCATATCGTTGCTCTTCATTGTGTTGGGGTCGGGGATGATGATGCCCATGTCGGTGAGGATTGGCAATCTCATGTCGCTCTTGGCGAGGAGGGTTGTCTTCCTCATGTTGCTCTTGGTGAGGAGGGTTGTCTTCCTCATGATGCTGTTGGCGAGGAGGTGGTCCATTGTCTTCTTGCTCTCGATGGACTTGACGTTCTTGTCTCGCATGGGGAGGAGCTTGTCGATCTTGACGAGGAACTTGTCGATCATGTCGAGGAGCTTGTCGATGCACATGTGCTTCGTAAATCCTTTCTTGAGCTTCGTCGCGAAGTGCTTCTTGATGTAGTCGAGCTTGTCGGCCTCGATTGGCTACGGCACGACTTGAGTCTTGAATAGCACGTTGCGCCTCAAGTGCTTGAGCTTCAAGTAGTTGTCATTCTTGATGTTGCGCCTCGGCGTCTTGTGCATCTTGATGTTGTCGCGCTCGCTCCTCTTGTTCTTGTTGTCGTTGGCGTTGCCGTTCTTATGCTTGTGCGAAAGCAGCTTGGTTGTGACGATGTCGATGCTCTTGAGAGTCAGTGTCGTGTAGAGGATTGCGGTTAGCTTGACGGTCTTGATGCGCGGCACGACGAAGAGTGTTCGATGTCGGTGTACTTGAACCGAAGATGGTGTCGTCGTAGTGTCGACTTGAGCGGCTCCGTCTTGACGAGGACGAAGTTGTAGAAGAGCGGACCATCATGGTTCAGATATCTTCTTTGAGAGAACTCATGGATGTGTCGAAGTAGTCTCTTGTACGTTGCTCAGATTGTCGTAGATCGATGGCGAGGTTGTCGATGCGATCGCCCAAAGCAAGTTGTTCTTGATGCAAAGCTCGGTGTGCACCAAATAGTTGAGTCTTGGTGAGGTAGGATGACATATCGTCGTCTTGCTCCAAGAAGAGTGGATTGGTAGAAGTACTTGGCCTATCCATCATTTCAAACAAAGATATGTGAGTGGGAGAAAGAGAAGAACCAATACCAAATGTACTTTGACCGATGTTGAAAATGGATCAAAGATCACTCCAATGTGTATCAAGGGAATAGCACAATTGGTACCGTTTCTTGTCGGTTCTCACACCTACACAAGTAAAAGCTTATGGTGGAGCTTGGTTAGGATGGTGGCACAAAATTTGGTGCAATTGTAAGTGAGACTCAATAATGTTGGAAAAGATTCACAAATTTGCAAATGCAACAAGTAGACCAATAGCAAGATATGGTACACGAAAACACACACGCAAATAGATAAGTGGGGTTGGGCAACCAAGGGTGAGCCAAAATGTGGAATCCACCAAGATGCTCTTGTTGCACAACACTAGAGAGACGCTAGCACGATTGCACAATAGGCGGATACGAACTTGTGCACAACCTACTAAGCAAAAATGCAACGACTTCTATCCCAAGTATGCTATATGTATGATGTTTCTATGCTTTGATCCAAGATGATCGAGTATGACAATCTTAATGTTGTATGATGTTATGGTTCTTGCTTATAAGCTCTTTGCTTATCGTTCCCTTTTGCTTAAAAGCTTGTTTGGCTCTTTGTTGTTTGAGCTCTTTTCTCATGCAATGCTTCACGAACCAAGATAGCAATTGTGTATGCGAAGACAACTTTTGTGACACAAGAGATGATACCAAGATATGCAACTCAATGATGGTATGTATGCTATGTGAAGTATGAACACTAATGTGCACAAGTCACGTTGCCGGCAATGCTCAGGCTAGTCTCGATGGGTAAGCTACGCAAAAGTAAGGCCATGGGTTTATCAATGCAAATGCAAGAGAGTATGATGATATCGTTATACCAAGATGATATGAAGGTGACGGTGATACCAATGTAGCCGAAACACAATAGGACACGGAAACTACAACTCAAATTCTCAAAACAAAACGGGTCAAAATTGTCGGAGTTGGTAACGGGAAAGGCTATGGTGGTGCTATGCGGAAGTGGTGGTGTGATAGAGGCAAAGGTGTCCCGTCTTTCGATGAGATGATGGATATCGCTTTGATGGAAGTCGACTTTGACGATCCGCCTACGAACGTGCGAGGACGTCGCGCCTTAGCAATCGCTAAACCAACTCCGAGAGGTTATTGACCACGCCGGAGCACGATCAACCTGACCATGAGGGTCTGTTTCCTGCGAGCAAACGAAGAACAAGCAAGAAACTGAGATGGCAATCTGGATATTGCGAATATAAGATGAAAGCTTTATTGATCAAGGTGGGGTTCTGTGACGCCTTTGTTTGGTCGTTGAACAAACGAAGTACGCGAAGTTGCAGCTATGGCGAACTTTTAATCTAAACAAAACCCAAAGTCTAAACGGTGCCCTAAGGGCTGTATATATGGAGGAAGAGGGGGGAATTTCGTGGCCCTTGGAGAAGGGGTCCGAAACCAACCCTATCTCTTGTTTCCCCACACATACGGACTCTAAAAACAGCCTATACTTATGTATTTAGAAATTACATGGGCCTGGCCCAATAATAAGGTGACGCAGCACCTAGAATAGCCTCTGGACGAAATTTATGAAGTGGCATCTTGTATATTTCGTCCAAGGTTTCATTCACTCCTTATGGTGGCTTCAAAGTCCTGAAATCATCACTGGTAACTCTGTTCTTGTTCCCCTTGCGCATGCCATCAACTCCATGCTTGTTCTTGCTCCAATGTTCATCCTTCTCCAAGCCAGGCCCTTCATTTGTAAGCAAAACAAAAGTATCCAATTTAGGCAGCATCATATTCTCATGAACATTAGAATCATTACCAAGAAACGAAAGTACCTGGTAATTTAATTGGCGTGCGCGAGCTCTAGTAGTTGGTCCATTATATGTAACAGTAGGGGTTGTGGGTGTAACAATGGTATTGATGTCCTCATCATCCTCCCCTTCTTGAAATGAAGTCGTCCTCGACGAAAGCTCATCTTCCTCACCCAAATAAGGCTTCAAATCTGCAATGTTAAAAGTGGGACTAACCCCAAAATCTGCAGGTAGCTCAAGTTTATATGCATTACCATTTATTTTCTCTAACACCTTAAAAGGACCATCAGCATGTGGCATTAGCTTTGATTTGCGCAAATTAGGAAATCTATCCTTACGCAAATGTAACCAAACAAGATCTCCAGGTGCAAACACAACATGTTTTCTACCCTTATCTCCAGCAAGTTTATATTTAGCATTCATACGCTCAATGTTGTCCTTAGTTAACTCATGCATTTTTAAAATCAATTCAGCATGTTCTTTAGCATCAAAAATAACCTTCTCCGAAGATGGAAGAGGCAACAAATCAATTGGTGCACAAGGTAGGAAACCATACACAATTTCAAAAGGGCACATCTTAGTAGTAGAATGCAATGAACGATTATAAGCAAATTCAATATGAGGCAAGCATTCTTCCCACATTTTCTTATTATTCTTCAAAACAGCCCTAAGCATAGTAGACAATGTTCTATTGACTACTTCAGTTTGTCCATCAGTTTGGGGGTGACAAGTAGTACTAAAAAGCAGTTTAGTCCCCAACTTAGCCCATAAACATCTCCAAAAGTGGCTAAGAAATTTAGTATCACGATCTGAAACAATAGTATTTGGCACACCATGCAAGCGAATAATTTCACGAAAGAACAACAAATCAGCAACATTAACAGCATCATCACTTTTATGACATGGTATAAAGTGTGCCATTTTCGAGAATCTATCCACGACAACAAATATGCTATCCCTCCCCTTCTTTGTTCGAGGTAAACCTAAAACAAAGTCCATAGATATATCCTCCCAAGGAACACTAGGTACAGGCAAAGGCATATATAAACCATAAGGATTGAGTCGTGACTTAGGTTTTTGACATGTAGTGCAGCGAGCAACAAAACGCTCAACATCCCGTCTCATCTTTGGCCAAAAGAAATGTGTAGCAAGTACGACCTCCGTCTTCTTCACGCCAAAGTGTCCCATTAATCCTCCTCCATGCGCCTCCTGCAACAACAAAAGACGAAGAGAGCTAGCTGGAATGCATAGCTTGTTAGCACGGAACACAAATCCATCATTAACGACAAACTTGTTCCAGGTTCTTCCTTCTTTACAATTATGCAATACATCTTTAAAATCAGCATCATGCACATATTGATCTTTGATGGTCTCCAAACCAAATATTTTGAAGTCAAGTTGTGAAAGCATAGTATAGCGACGAGACAATGCATCAGCAATAACATTTTCTTTACCCTTCTTGTGTTTAATGACATAAGGGAAAGTTTTGATGAATTCAACCCATTTAGCATGTCTACGATTCAGTTTAGCTTGACTTTTAATATGTTTCAAAGATTCATGATCAGAATGTATAAAAAATTCTTTGGGCCATAAATAATGTTGCCATGTTTCTAAAGTCCGAACAAGAGCATATAGTTCTTTATCATACGTAGAATAATTCAGACTAGGCCCACTCAATTTTTCAGAAAAGTATGCAACAGGTTTGCCATCTTGTAATAACACACCTCCTAATCCAATTCCACTAGCATCACATTCAAGCTCAAAAGTCTTATTAAAACCAGGAAGTTGGAGTTAAGGAGCATGTGTCAACTTATCTTTCAATACCGTGAAGGCTTCTTCCTGTGCGGTACCCCAAACAAAAGGCACATCCTTCTTTGTAAGCTCGTTGAGAGGTGCAGCAATGGTGCTAAAATCTCTCACAAAACGCCTATAGAAACCAGCGAGTCCAAGAAAACTCCGCACTTGTGTGACCGTTTTGGGCTGCGGCCAACTCTCAATAGCTTCAATCTTGGCTTTATCAACTTCAATTCCCTATGGAGTAACAACATAGCCAAGAAAAGATACTCGGTCGGTGCAAAAGGTGCACTTCCCAAGGTTACCAAACAAACGTGCATCACGTAGAGCAATAAAAACAGCACGTAAATGTTCCAAATGTTCTTCCAAAGATTTGCTATAAATCAGTATATCATCAAAATAGACTACCACAAATCGTCCAATGAAAGCACGTAAAACTTCGTTCGAAGGTCTCATGAAAGTACTAGGTGCATTAGTTAACCCAAAAGGCATGACTAAACACTCATATAAACCAAACTTAGTTTTAAATGCAGTTTTCCATTCATCTCCCAATTTCATACGAATTTGATGGTATCCACTACGCAAATCAACTTTGGAGAATATTGTAGAGCCACTCAATTCATCAAGCATATCATCTAGCCTAGGAATAGGATGACGATAACGAATAGTAATATTATTAATGCCTCTACAATCAACACACATACGTGACGTACCATCCTTTTTAGGCACTAGTATAATAGGAACAGCACAAGGACTAAGAGATTCGCGTATATAACCTTTGTCGAGCAGCTCCTGTACTTGACGCATAATCTCCTTCGTCTCCTCTGGATTGGTACGGTATGGTGCACGGTTGGGTAGCGATGCACCGGGAATTAAGTCAATTTGATGCTCAATCCCTCGAATAGGTGGTAATCCCGGTGGCACGTCTTGTGGGAAGACGTCAGCGAACTCCTGCAAAATGTTAGTGACAGCAGGGTGCAAAGAGGAAGGCACGTCCTCGAATGAAAATAATGCCTCTTTGCACACAAAAGCATAGCAAACAGATTTGCTGAAATCTAGCTCATCAATATCAGATTTTGTGGCAAGTAAACATGCACTTTTCAATTTAATTTCAGAAACAACACTAGATGGTTTATTATTAGGTTTCATTTGTTGCTCAAATTCTTTTGCCACAATCTGATTTTCACTCTTACTTTTCTCCTGTTTTGCTTTATTAGCTCTATTAATGTCATCTTTCAAAATGGAATCAGGAGCCATAGGAAGCAAAGTAATATTTTTATCCTTATGAACAAGAGTATACTGATTGTTTCTACCATGGTGTACAGAATTTTTATCAAATTGCCATGGTCTACCAAGTAATAAGGAACATGCTTGCATGGGTACCACATCACAATCAACATAATCAGCATATGTAGAGATACTAAAATGCACACGAACAGTACGTGTTACCTTAACCTTGCCGCTGTTGTTCAACCATTGGATGTAGTAAGGATGTGGATGTGGTCTTGTGGTGAGAGATAGCTTCTCCACCATCTCCATGCTAGCCAAGTTGTTACAGCTCCCTCCATCTATGATGACGCGAACAGAACGTTCCTTCACAACTCCCTTTGTATGGAACAAATTATGCCTCTGATTTTGCTCTGCTTGTGTGACCTGCACACTCAAAACACGTTGAGCAACTAAACATTCATACCTGTCAGCGTCTTCAGGAGCCATGTATTGCGTCTCATTTTCAGAATCATCTCCACCATGTTCTTCACGTGTAATAAGAGCCAAAGTCTCCTCATCATAGTCACTAGCGGACTCATACCCACCATCCTCAGTAGCAATCATTACACGCTAAGATTTGCATTCTCTCGCATAATGTCCTCTTCCCTTACAACGACGACAAATAATATCACTTGTGTGCCGTGTCGATGCCATGGAAGAAGAAGAGCTCTGTGCAGGCCCGGCAGGTGCGCTCTTGGCAGATAGTGGTGGTTGTGCCTGCTTTCTTGTATCACGGCTGGAGGTGGAACCTGATGGAGGTGCTGGTGCAGTGGAAGTAGAAGATGCACGCGGTGTCCATGATGAAGGTCGACCTGCAGAAAAGTTAGTTCGCGTCAATGGCTGTCGATCCTGCACTTCACGTTCAGCTTTCCAAGCAAGATGGAATAAACGAGTGATATTATTATAATCTACTCTAGAATGGTCTGAATCTCTTTATTTAATCCACCCATAAAATGTGCAAGCATAGCTTCATTCTCCTCAACAATACCACATCTGATCATGCCAGTTTGTAATTCTTGATAATATTCTTCTACATAATTTTTCCCTTGTCTTAAGCGCTGCAATTTTTGAAGTAATTCACGTTGATAATATGGTGGAACCCAACGAGTACGCATAGCAGTTTTCAAAGCAGCCCAAGTAGCTGGAACAGGATATAATCTACAATGTTCAGACCACCAAACACATGCAAAGCTAGTGAAAGCACAAACAGCAGCAGGAACACGTCTCTCCTCAGGATATTGTAAACATGTAAATCGTTATTCAGTTTCTAACTCCCAAGTAAGATATATATCAGGAACATATCTACCCTCAAATGGTGGAATATTCAATTTCAGTTTAGGGAGATGGTCATGATCTCGTACCTGAGGTGGTGGTGCCGGCCTACCGTTGCGAATATATACCTGAGGTCGACCTGCTGGTGGTGGTGCTGGTGGCTGCATGTAGTTCTGATTTTGATCAACCTCATCCTCATAATCGCCCGCATAATCGTCATCCTCCTCAGCCGCCGCAGTAGCAGGAGCCAAATAAGCATCAACAATAGGTGCAGCGGCACCCGAATTTTGACCAGTCTCAATTGGAACGCGCTGTGCTCGTCCCACTTGATTTGGAAGGCGGCGTTGGAGATGTGGTTGTTGTTGTTGTAGAGGTGCGACATGTGCAGCCGGTGGTGGTTGGGGAAGACGCTTGAGTAATTCAGTAAACTTGTTATCCAGCTTTGTCTCGAACGACTTTTCCACGGCATCTATCTTCTCCATAGCCTCTTCAAATCTGTTTAGCACATCTCCCACCTGGCCACTCATCATTTGGTGAAATTTATCATGCAACTCCTTGTTCGTCATGTTCTCCCAATCAGTCTCATCGGCTTGTGATCCTGCCATAGTTAGCAACAATAGAAACACAAAAGAATATGATCCTGCAGACTACTAGGAAGTGGTGGTGATGGTGGTGTGTCACAAAACCTTCAAGCGAATCTCAATTTCTTACCAGTTCTTACCCAGCAGCAGGTGGTGATCGGCAACCGTTGTAGTCAAAACTCTCAAAGCTTGGATAGAGCGACTACCAGGGAGAGTCAAACGCACGATGTAGATGTATGTGGAGCTGGGAAGTCTTATAATATGGTAGCAAAAATGGTCAGCAATAATCAACTCAGAGATGCAAAGTTGAATAAACGCTCAACGACGGTACTGTGCTGGTCCTAGGCTAGACCGTGCTAGAGACGCGAGCCTAGAACACTAACAAAATCACGGCGCTACACGTAAACAAGGGAAAAGCACACTCTGGAAAAAAATTCCTCTTTTTTTTCGCTCTTTTTTTTTGCGCTCCCCTTTTTTTGCGAAAAATCACTATAATGGCGAGTGTCTCAAAACTCTTCCCAGGTCAAACTGATAGGATGGGCACAAATTTTTTTTGACTATTTTTTCGGAAATCAGGGCAGCGATGACGAAAAAGTGCGACAAAAAATCACTATGATGGCGAGTGTCTCAGAACACTCCCCGGGACCTAAAAATAGGATAGGGAAAAATATTTTTGGTTGCCGAAATTTTGGCCTAAAAACTGCCCGGGGGTGATGTTCTGTAGCTTTTCCCCGTCTTTTCCCCAATTTCCATCCAGAAATTCCTCCGAATTTTTGCCCCGGATTTGACCTCTACACGCGGTCTTCATCCACGGATCCTGAGCCCGGACATCCGGCCTGACCAGCCCGGACATCCGGCCTGGCCCGGACATCCGGCCCCCAGCCCGAACATCCGGCCCCTCCTGAAGCCCCGGACATCCGGCCCGTCGCCCGGACATCCGGCCACCCCTGTCTGCGCACAGTAAGGGCCGAGGCCCGTGTACCCCTTCGACCCCCTAGACTATATATACTCCTTCTCCTCCATCTTTCTAGGATTAGCATTGGTTTAGCTCATATGTGAGATAGAGCATTGCTCATCCATACGGATCTCCTCCTCGAGAGAGACTGCTGCCCCTCTTCGGAGACGATCCACGTTGGATTCAAGACCCCCTCTTGGGTGGCCCCCATCAAGACCTCCTCACGGAGAAGAACCGGTTACCCTTTGTATCGTCCTTTGTTGACTTTGGATCTTGTATCTCACCTTTGTGTTCATCGATCTAGCACATGTGTGATCTATTCTTGTTGGTTGAGTGATTTCTCTCGTGTTTCCCTCGTGTTTCCCCTCGTGTTCATCGCGTTCTTCGTAGGGATCCGCTCCTTTCGTGAAAGATCGGCCATCTAGGTTTCCACCCTACATCAGAGTGCGTCCCTCGAGCGGCAAGTGGAGGGGCTTAAAGACGCCCTTGCGTCGTTGAGGGGGACGCCTGCCGAGGAAGAGGAGGTCCGGAAGTGCGAGGAGGCGTTGGCTCTGGAAGCCGTGGAGCGTAGCCTCGAGCTTGAGCAACTGGAGACGAGGGAGCGTCAAGTTGCCCAAGCGGAAGATGTCGTCGGGGCTCGCGAGGCCAAGGTCCAGGAGGAAGTCGACCGCCGGGTGGCCGAGGTTCGCGCGGATCTTGAATGTTGGCATGACCTGAAGCTGAAGCTTGCGGGAACTGAGGCAGCGGGTAGGACCACCGCTCTTAGGCCCAGGTTAGATGAGGCGGAGAGGCGTGAGAAGGCCACGGCTGCCGCCCTGGTCACGGCGCAGGCGGACTTGGCCTCCGCCCGCGCCGAGCTGCTTTCTCTTCGGAAACGGGTTGATGACGCCGAGGCCGTCGCGCGGCAAAACAGGGAGGAATTGCTTCAACGGCGGACACTGGAGCGCGAGCACGCCCCCATGCTTTAGGACCTCCGGAACAGGGCTAATACCGCCTTGGGCTACATCTGCGACGAGAATGCACCGTACCCCCACTCGAATGACTACGCCAGTCACCTGAACTTCTTCACCAATGTGGTGACGTTCCTGGAAGCCCGGTCTGATAGGGCTCGCCAGCTTATGGAAGAGAGAAGCTGGGGCCTGCTCGGGCGCGCGTTCTCCCGTGTCTTCAGCCATCTTCGGAACTCCTTCCCCGACTTCGACTTCGACGCCGCCATTGCCCCTGTACCGCAGGCCATTCGTGGTGACCTGGTGATGAGGACATCAATACAATTATTACACCCACAGTCCCTGCTGCTATACATACTGGACCAATTACTAGAGCTCGCGCACGCCAATTAAATTACCAGGTACTTTCGTTTCTTGCTAATGATTCTAATGTTCATGAGAATATGATGCTGCCTAAATTGGATACATTTGTTTTGCTTACAAATGAAGGGCCTAGCTTTGAGAAGGATGAACATTGGAGCAAGAACAAGCATGGAGATGATGGCATGCGCATGGGGAACAAGAACGGAGTTACAAGTGATGATTTCAGGACGTTGAAGCCACCATAATGCGTGCATGAAGCCTTGGACGAAATATACAAGATGCTACTTCATAACTTTCGTCCAGAGGCTATTCTAGGTGCTGCGTCACCTTATTATTGGGCCAGGCCCATGTAATTTCGAAATACATAAGTATAGGGTGTTTTTAGAGTCCGTATGTGTGGGGAAACAAGAGATAGGGTTGGTTTCGGACCCCTTCCTCAAGGGCCACGAAGTTCCCCCCCCTCTTCCTCCATATATACAGCCCTTAGGGCGTCGTTTAGACTTTGGGTTTTGTTTAGATTAAAAGTTCGCCATAGCTGCAACTTCGCGTACTTCGTTTGTGTTCAGCGACCAGACAAAGGCGTCACAGAACCCCACCTTGATCAATAAAGCTTTCATCTTATATTCGCAATATCCAGATTGCAATCTCAGTTTCTTGCCTGTTCTTCGTTTGCTCGCAGGAAACAGACCCTCGTGGTCAGGTTGATCGTGCTCCGGCGTGGTCGATAACCTCTCGGAGTTGGTTTAGCGATTGCTAAGGCGCGACGTCCTCGCACGTTCGTAGTCGGATCGTCAAAGTCGACTTCCATCAAAGCGATATTCATCATCTCATCGAAACACGGGACACCTTTGCCTTTATCAAGTGGTATCAGATTTCCAGGTTGCTCGGTGAGATTTTACAGTTTTTCGTAGTTTAGATCGAGTCTGTTCTTCATACCTACAGTCCACGAAAAAGCCACAAAAAAAATTAGGGTTAGTTCATCATATCCGAACCAATCTGAGCCTTTGCATAATCTTTTTAGGGTTTTTGCTTTGTTGAATTTGCGGTTGCATCGTCGTGTCAAGTTGCTGGTCTTAGAGTCTAGTCTTTTAGAGTTTCGAGTTCTGGTCATAAGTTGTCACGCCGCCGCCGCACCATCATCATCGCCTTGCCATCTACCACCATTGCTTATCCGCCACCGCTTTGAATCCGTATCCATATACCACCACCGCTGCCATATACCACCACCGCTGCCATATACTACCGCCATATATCCACCACCAATCCGAGTTCTTTTCATAGTCGGTTTGTTTTAGAGATCCATATATTTTCCGTTTCGTGTTTCCTTGCCTGAGTAGGTCTCGGAAAAAAAAAAGAGCGAAAAAAAAAATTCCTGAGTGTGCTTTTCCCTTGTTTACGTGCAGCGCCGTGATTTTGTTAGTGTTCTAGGCTCGCGTCTCTAGCACGGTCTAGCCTAGGACCAGCACAGTACCGTCGTTGAGCGTTTATTCAACTTTGCATCTCTGAATTGATTATTGCTTACCATTTTGCTACCATATTATAAGCCTTCCCAGCTCCACATAAGTCTACATCGTGCGTTTGACTCTCCCTGGTAATCGCTATATCCAAGCTTTGAGAGTTTTTGACTACAACGGTTGCCGATCACCACCTGCTGCTGGGTAAGAACTGGTAAGAATTTGAGATTCGCTTGAAGGTTTTGTGACACACCACCATCCCACCACTTCTAGTAGTCTGCAGGATCATATTCTTTTGTGTTTCTATTGCTGCTAACCATGGCAGGTTCTCAAGCCGATGAGACTGATTGGGAGAACATGACGAACAAGGAGTTGCATGATAAATTTCAGCAAATGATGAGTGGCCAGGTGGGAGATGTGCTAAACAGATTTGAAGAGGCTATGGAGAAGATAGATGCCGTGGAGAAGTCGTTTGAGACAAAGCTGGATGACAAGTTTACTGAATTACTCAAGCGTCTTCCCCAACCACCACCGGCTGCACATGTCGCACCTCTACAACAACAACAACCACATCTCCAACGCCGCCTTCCAAATCAAGTGGGACGGGCACAGCGCGTTCCAATTGAGATTGGTCAAAATTCGGGTGCTGCTGTCCCTACTGTTGATGCTTCTTTGGCTCCTGCTCCTGCGGCGGCTGAGGAGGATGACGATTATGCGGGCGATTATGAGGATGAGGTTGATCAAAATCAGAACTACGTGCAGCCACCAGCACCACCACCAGCAGGTCGACCTCAGGTATATATTCGCAACGGTAGGCCGGCACCACCACCTCAGGTACGAGATCATGACCATCTCCCTAAACTGAAATTGAATATTCCACCATTTGAGGGTAGATATGTTCCTGATATATATCTTACTTGGGAGTTAGAAACTGAACAACGTTTTACATGTTTACAATATCCCGAGGAGAGACGGGTTGCTGCTGCTATTTGTGCTTTCACTAGTTTTGCATGTGTATGGTGGTCTGAACATTGTAGATTATATCCTATTCCAGCTACTTGGGCTGCTTTGAAAACTGCTATGCGTACTCGTTGGGTTCCACCATATTATCAACGTGAATTGCTTCAAAAACTGCAGCGTTTACGACAAGGGAAATTTTTTGTAGAAGAATATTATCAGGAATTACAAACTAGCATGATTAGATGTGGTATTGTTGAGGAGAATGAAGCTATGCTTGCACGTTTTATGGGTGGATTAAATAAAGAGATTCAGACCATTCTAGAGTATAAGGATTATAATAATATCACTCGTTTATTCCATCTTGCTTGTAAAGGTGAACGTGAAGTGCAGGATCGACAAGCATTGGCGCGAACTAACTTTTCTGCAGGTCGACCTTCATCATGGACACCGCGTGCATCTTCTACTTCCACTGCACCAGCACCTCCATCAGGTTCCACCTCCAGCCGTGATACAAGAAAGCAGGCACAACCACCACTATCTGCCAAGAGCGCACCTGCCGGGCCTGTGATGAGGACATCAATACAATTATTACACCCACAGTCCCTGCTGCTATACATACTGGACCAATTACTAGAGCTCGCGCACGCCAATTAAATTACCAGGTACTTTCGTTTCTTGCTAATGATTCTAATGTTCATGAGAATATGATGCTGCCTAAATTGGATACATTTGTTTTGCTTACAAATGAAGGGCCTAGCTTTGAGAAGGATGAACATTGGAGCAAGAACAAGCATGGAGATGATGGCATGCGCATGGGGAACAAGAACGGAGTTACAAGTGATGATTTCAGGACGTTGAAGCAACCATAATGCGTGCATGAAGCCTTGGACGAAATATACAAGATGCTACTTCATAACTTTCGTCCAGAGGCTATTCTAGGTGCTGCGTCACCTTATTATTGGGCCAGGCCCATGTAATTTCGAAATACATAAGTATAGGCTGTTTTTAGAGTCCGTATGTGTGGGGAAACAAGAGATAGGGTTGGTTTCGGACCCCTTCCTCAAGGGCCACGAAGTTCCCCCCCCTCTTCCTCCATATATACAGCCCTTAGGGCGTCGTTTAGACTTTGGGTTTTGTTTAGATTAAAAGTTCGCCATAGCTGCAACTTCGCGTACTTCGTTTGTGTTCAGCGACCAGACAAAGGCGTCACAGAACCCCACCTTGATCAATAAAGCTTTCATCTTATATTCGCAATATCCAGATTGCAATCTCAGTTTCTTGCCTGTTCTTCGTTTGCTCGCAGGAAACAGACCCTCGTGGTCAGGTTGATCGTGCTCCGGCGTGGTCGATAACCTCTCGGAGTTGGTTTAGCGATTGCTAAGGCGCGACGTCCTCGCACGTACGTAGTCGGATCGTCAAAGTCGACTTCCATCAAAGCGATATTCATCATCTCATCGAAAGACGGGACACCTTTGCCTCTATCAGACCGAGTATCTTTTCTTGGCTATGTTGTTACTCCACAGGGAATTGAAGTTGATAAAGCCAAGATTGAAGCTATTGAGAGTTGGCCGCAGCCCAAAACGGTCACACAAGTGCGGAGTTTTCTTGGACTCGCTGGTTTCTATAGGCGTTTTGTGAGAGATTTTAGCACCATTGCTGCACCTCTCAACGAGCTTACAAAGAAGGATGTGCCTTTTGTTTGGGGTACCGCACAGGAAGAAGCCTTCACGGTATTGAAAGATAAGTTGACACATGCTCCTTTACTCCAACTTCCTGATTTTAATAAGACTTTTGAGCTTGAATGTGATGCTAGTGGCATTGGATTAGGAGGTGTGTTATTACAAGATGGCAAACCTGTTGCATACTTTTCTGAAAAATTGAGTGGGCCTAGTCTGAATTATTCTACTTATGATAAAGAACTATATGCTCTTGTTCAGACTTTAGAAACATGGCAACATTATTTATGGCCCAAAGAATTTGTTATACATTCTGATCATGAATCTTTGAAACATATTAAAAGTCAAGCTAAACTGAATCGTAGACATGCTAAATGGGTTGAATTCATTGAAACTTTCCCTTATGTCATTAAACACAAGAAGGGTAAAGAAAATGTTATTGCTGATGCATTGCCTCGTCGCTATACTATGCTTTCACAACTTGACTTCAAAATATTTGGTTTGGAGACCATCAAAGATCAATATGTGCATGATGCTGATTTTAAAGATGTATTGCAGAATTGTAAAGAAGGAAGAACCTGGAACAAGTTTGTCGTTAATGATGGATTTGTGTTCCGTGCTAACAAGCTATGCATTCCAGCTAGCTCTCTTCGTCTTTTGTTGTTGCAGGAGGCGCATGGAGGAGGATTAATGGGACACTTTGGCGTGAAGAAGACGGAGGACGTACTTGCTACACATTTCTTTTGGCCAAAGATGAGACGGGATGTTGAGCGTTTTGTTGCTCGCTGCACTACATGTCAAAAAGCTAAGTCACGACTCAATCCTCATGGTTTATATATGCCTTTGCCTGTACCTAGTGTTCCTTGGTAGGATATATCTATGGACTTTGTTTTAGGTTTACCTCGAACAAAGAAGGGGAGGGATAGCATATTTGTTGTCGTGGATAGATTCTCGAAAATGGCGCACTTTATACCATGTCATAAAAGCGATGATGCTGTTAATGTTGCTGATTTGTTCTTTCGTGAAATTATTCGCTTGCATGGTGTGCCAAATACTATTGTTTCAGATCGTGATACTAAATTTCTTAGCCACTTTTGGAGATGTTTATGGGCTAAGTTGGGGACTAAACTGCTTTTTAGTACTACTTGTCACCCCCAAACTGATGGACAAACTGAAGTAGTCAATAGAACATTGTCTACTATGCTTAGGGCTGTTTTGAAGAATAATAAGAAAATGTGGGAAGACTGCTTGCCTCATATTGAGTTTGCTTATAATCGTTCATTGCATTCTACTACTAAGATGTGCCCTTTTGAAATTGTATGGTTTCCTACCTCGTGCACCTATTGATTTGTTGCCTCTTCCATCTTCGGAGAAGGTTAATTTTGATGCTAAACAACGTGCTGAATTGATCTTAAAAATGCATGAGTTAACTAAGGAAAACATTGAGCGTATGAATGCTAAATATAAACTTGCTGGAGATAAGGGTAGAAAACATGTTGTGTTTGCACCTGGAGATCTTGTTTGGTTACATTTGCGTAAGGATAGATTTCCTGATTTGCGCAAATCAAAGCTAATGCCACGTGCTGATGGTCCTTTTAAGGTGTTAGAGAAAATAAATGATAATGCATATAAACTTGAGCTGCCTGCAGATTTTGGGGTTAGTCCCACTTTTAATATTGCAGATTTGAAGCCTTATTTGGGTGAGGAAGATGAGCTTCCGCCGAGGACGACTTCATTTCAAGAAGGGGAGGATGATGAGGACATCAATACAATTATTACACCCACAGGCCCTGCTGCTATACATACTGGACCAATTACTAGAGCTCGCGCACGCCAATTAAATTACCAGGTACTTTCGTTTCTTGCTAATGATTCTAATGTTCATGAGAATATGATGCTGCCTAAATTGGATACATTTGTTTTGCTTACAAATGAAGGGCCTAGCTTTGAGAAGGATGAACATTGGAGCAAGAACAAGCATGGAGATGATGGCATGCGCATGGGGAACAAGAACGGAGTTACAAGTGATGATTTCAGGACGTTGAAGCCACCATAATGCGTGCATGAAGCCTTGGACGAAATATACAAGATGCTACTTCATAACTTTCGTCCAGAGGCTATTCTAGGTGCTGCGTCACCTTATTATTGGGCCAGACCCATGTAATTTCGAAATACATAAGTATAGGCTGTTTTTAGAGTCCGTATGTGTGGGGAAACAAGAGATAGGGTTGGTTTCGGACCCCTTCCTCAAGGGCCACGAAGTTCCCCCCCCTCTTCCTCCATATATACAGCCCTTAGGGCGTCGTTTAGACTTTGGGTTTTGTTTAGATTAAAAGTTCGCCATAGCTGCAACTTCGCGTACTTCGTTTGTGTTCAGCGACCAGACAAAGGCGTCACAGAACCCCACCTTGATCAATAAAGCTTTCATCTTATATTCGCAATATCCAGATTGCAATCTCAGTTTCTTGCCTGTTCTTCGTTTGCTCGCAGGAAACAGACCCTCGTGGTCAGGTTGATCGTGCTCCGGCGTGGTCGATAACCTCTCGGAGTTGGTTTAGCGATTGCTAAGGCGCGACGTCCTCGCACGTTCGTAGTCGGATCGTCAAAGTCGACTTCCATCAAAGCGATATTCATCATCTCATCGAAAGACGGGACACCTTTGCCTTTATCACCTGGCGTGGTGGGTGGAGGACAACGTGGACGCGCTGGTCAGGGCCTTCACTTCCGAAGACGAAGCGGTGGTAGTCGCGGGAGACGAAGGTGACGTGGTCAACAACGGCAACGGAGGCGTCGCCGAAGGTGGTGACAATGCCGGCGAAGACGGCAACGACGCGAGTGACGCGTCCGAAGGCGATGCGGCGAGCGACATATCTGGCTGATCTCATGTTCCCCTGCTGTTTTATCCTGTATGCAAAAACCTGGGCGTGGCCCTTAAAGATTTGTGAGAGCATTTTGAGAGGGGGAGCCCCTCATGTAAACAAATCGCAATTTTACTCTGTTATGCCAAGCCAAGTGTGCGCCTTCATGGATCCACGAGCCTGGGGTCAAGTTTTGCTGCTGCGGCTTACCTTGGCTGGGGCGGGCCCCGAATCGAATTGCAAGATTGAGAGTTGCCGCGGAGCTCCCGAAAGGCCTGCAGATCCGCCCGAGCAGGCCTCACGAGGATGTAGCGCCAACCAGCACGTTCGGTGCGTGTGCCGCACCCAGCCCCGCTCGTGAGGGGTCCGCGAGGGGAAGGCAGCGAGCACGAGCTTTAGAGCAAGGCAAAAACCGGATGGCAATAAATCGCTTGAACGAGAAAAGGCACCCCCCGCGTGCATCGATGAAAACTCAACTTCAACTTAAATCCAAATCCAGAAGGCAAGGTTACAGAAAAGAGATTCAAAGCAAATGGCCGCGTTCGGCACCTAGTCTAGTCTTCTTGTCTTCAAGTCTTCTCACCAGCGCGGAGCTAAGTGCTGCAACTAGGCGTGGGAGGGAGCCCCCGAGGCCCGAGGGCGGCTCTCCGG
Organism: Triticum aestivum; assembly: GCF_018294505.1. Taxonomy (NCBI): domain Eukaryota; kingdom Viridiplantae; phylum Streptophyta; class Magnoliopsida; order Poales; family Poaceae; genus Triticum; species Triticum aestivum. The sequence continues at coordinate 262,656,142 of NC_057799.1, read as the reverse complement.
AGACTCCGGGGCGTGTACAGCCCCACTCATTATTACGTGAGAGTGTCACGGGCGGCGATCTTCACAGGCACTGGGCCTTCTTCACAGCTACCGGCCTTACTTCATATCGCCAGGCGAGGGCCCCGCCTTGCGCCGCCCTCGACCACCTTTGAGCCGACCGGCAACCAGGACGACACAAAGGGGGGAAAGGGGACGCCAGCGGTGCCCTCGGCGACCACGGCTCCTCTGCCGGGGGTAGGCTTTTCAGCACCTCCCCAGCAGAGGGCCTACCTCTGGGGGGGACCTTTCTCCGTGCGACACAGCGAGGGATCTGGCTCCCGGCTTCTCTCCTGCTGCCCCCAGCGCGATCCTCATGGCGGGAGGGAGGTCGCCGAGCTGGGGCCGCCAGCCGCTGTGGTGACCTGATTCTCCTGCGACCCATGGTTAGCGTAAGCTTGCTCCTAAGGGATTAGTGGTACCCTGTATCTGTTGTCGACGGCGCAGTTGGCGGGGCTCTCCGGCGGCTCCTGGAAGGCTTTAGCTCCTAATGCCTCCTCCTCCCAACCTGGCCCGAGAAATGAGCCAGGGTCGTCCTCCGGCGTGTACTCCTGGTCCATCATGCGGGGCACATAGGCTTCCAGGGCTGTCACCCCAAACACCTCGCCGTAGTGCCCCACACTCCACGTCGCCCGGCCCAGCACGGCGTCTTGAGGATGATAGCGCGACGCCTCGCTGGGGCCATGGGGGGCAACGCTCGTGCCCATGCTCATCGGAGGCGGCGTGGGGGCAAAGTGTCCCCGGCGCCGCCGGCCGTCCTGGTGTCGATGAAGCCCCCAGGCGCACCCGAGGGCGCGTGGTTGCGGCGAGGCCCGTCGTGAGGTCCAGTAGCGGCCCGGGAAGGGAGCAGATAGCAGAAAGGCGGCGCTCCTGACGCCGCCGCATCCAGCAGCTCAGCGACACGTTCCAGCAGTGCGTCGCGGCCGCTCCCCATCAGCTGGCACCGCAGCAACTCCCGCGCCACCGTGAGCGCGGCCCGCATGTTCGCCTGCTCCCGCCAGGTGTGTGGCGCCGTTGCTGCGGCATGGCTTGCTGCCCTTGCAGTGGCTCGCGCTTGTCGTGGAGTGAGGGTGGACGACGCCTGGCTGCGCCGCCCGCGCCCCGCAGCGTTAGGTGGCGCTCGTGCCGCCTGGAGCGCGGGGTTGAGGTCTTCATGGGCAGGTGGCGCCGCCCGGGCTGGCTAGGCTGCCCAGTGGTCGGAGTCGGCCCTTGGGTCGCCAGACATCGGGGCCGCGGAGCGTCGGCGGGTCGATTGGCGGGGAAGAGGCTCCGGCGCACCCCTAGCTGGCGCGCCAAATGTCGGATTACAGGTTCCGGCAAAACCCTTGAGGTTCGAACACTGGGGTGCGCGCGAAGATCTCCTCCCTACCGATCCACGCCCTAGTTCTCTAAGATCTCGCGGACGAACCCGACGAACTCACAAGACAAAGACACAAGATTTATACTGGTTCGGGCCACCGTTGGGGTGTAGTACCCTACTCCAGTGTGGTGGTGGATTGCCTCTTGGGCTGATGATGAACAGTACAAGGGGAAGAACAGCCTCCTGAGGTTGAGGTGTTCTTGTGCTTGACCAACTTGTGTGGGTGAGATGCCTCTGAATGAGTTATCCCCTACGGTGGTGGCTAGCTCTACTTAATATAGGCCCTGGTCCTCTCCCCAAATATTGAGCGGGAAGGGAGCCAACAACGGCCAATTTGAAAGGGGACAACTAGTATAGCTTATCCTGACAAAAGCGGTCTTCGCCTGCGAAAGGCTCTGGTGGTGACACCGTCTTGGGCTCCATGGTGACCTCCGTCTCGCCGTCCTGCTGGTCTTAGTCTCGTTGCACCGATATGGAACCTTTGCTTGATGCCTCGGTACTCCGCGCCTGCGCTTGCCCCCTTGGCACCAAAGAGGAAACAAGGACGCTGCACGCGCTGGCGCCCGCCTGGTCTCGATCGTCATGGCTCACGTCACAAGGACCTCACGAGGTTTGCCTTGCCTTAATCTCTCCGTCCGTCGTGAGCCTGCCTGGCGAGGCCGCTCCTGAGGAGGTCTTGCGTCGTCTGCCTTGCGAGGCTTGGCCCCTCGAGAGTGATAGAGGCAAAGGTGTCCCGATCTTTCGATGAGATGATAACTATCGATTTGGTGGAGACGACTTTGACGATCCGACTACAAACGTGCACGACGTTGCGCCTTATCAATCGCTAAACCAATCTCCTGAGGTTACTGACGATGCCGGAAGCACGATCAGCCTGACCACGAAGGTCTATTCCTGCAAGCAATCGAAGAACGAGCAAGAATATGATAATGCAATCTGAATATTGTGAATATATATGAAGTATTGATAGTGGTGGGAATCCGTAAGCGGTCTTGGTCTGGTCGTTGGACACAAACGAAGTACACGAAGTTGCAATGGCTAACTTTTAACTAAACAAATTCCAAGAAAAAAGCTACTAGATGGATCTACTTATATAGGAGCAAGGGGTGGCGGCCAAGGAGGTGGGAGGACGTCCCAAGGCAGCCTAAAACCAACCCTAGGTCGTACAAGCCTCATGGGCCCAAGTGGAGGTGATGCAACACCTTTGGACTTGTAGTTTGACTCGGATTCTGGTGCAACGTCAGATTGTTTCGACCATAACTCAATGCTTCGGACGAATTTAAAGGTGAATCCAATTGGGTTGGAAAGAGCACGAAATCTAGTTTCCAACAAAAAAAGAATCACTCAATTCGGAGTCCGTATGAAAAAGTTGTTGGCGTTTTGAGTCAGGTATGTCTGTGCAGTCCGAATCTGAATCCAGAACGTGAGAGACTTGGACTCTATCTTCTCTTGGCCCAAAAGTGACGTGAGAGGACTTTTTGAACAGAACCTAAACTTCTCCTTTTGCCTTATCTTCATATGTGGATTGTACAAATGTCTAATACACCTGCAATTAGACAAAACACAAAAGTGTGTGAAGTATTTTTATTCTGGATAACATAAATAGATTATTGAATAGTTTGCACTAGAAATCACCTGGCAAATATGCATGTATGCAATATTTTTGGTCGTATCCAAGGTAGTCATGTCCTCATCAGAGAGGGTCTTGGATGCCTTGACGATGAAGATGGGCCGTACGGGCCTGCTAGCTCAACCACGCCGTGGGCCGCAGGCAGGCAAGTCTGGGGACCCCCGTTCCCAGAATGCCGACACCTTTAAATAATCATCTTCTTCAGTTAGACTAGCCATCTAATCCTAATTCTCCGAACCATAGCCCTCCGGTCCAGCGGTTCCAAATGGCGAAAGAAATCGAGATGCAGGTTTTTAGCGTCCAACATGTCCTCGTCGAAGGCTCGTTGAGCATAGTTACCACAGTCATCGACCACCCGAGGGTTGTTCGGAAGTGGATCAACAATGTATCCAACTCCCTCCAAAAGGTGGAGATGAAGGTCATCAGTCTCGACGCAGAGTACACAGAGCGTGCCACTGGGAAGATCCAACGCGCCGCCGTCCTTCAGTTGTGCCTCGAAGATGATGTTTTGGTGTACCACATCATACATGCGCCCTCCATACCAGGTGAGCTTCACGAGTTCTTGTCTCAGGAGGACATATACTTCTGTGGGGCAGCCATCGCAGGGGACAAACAGAAGTTGGAGTCGTACAACCTTGATTTGAAAAGCATCGCTGACGTACAAACCAAAATAAAAATGCCTGTAGAAGATTGTGATAAACCGACACCATCCCTATTCGACGTAGCAAATTTTGTGCTAGGAACAAATCTTCAGAAGGGTAATGAGATGCTGGCATTAAGGTCGTCTAGATGGGAGAATTATCCCTTGACGTACGAGCGGATAAAATATGCTGCCCTCGATGCCCGTGTGAGTTTCGAGATAGCTGCAAGGTCCAGAGAGCTTCTTGCGAAGCCGTCTCCCACAGAAAATGAGAACAAGAAGAAGAAGAAGAAGAAGAAGAAGAAGAAGAAGAAGAAGAAGAAGAAGAAGAAGAAGCTGCACCAGCAGCAGGGCATTATGGATGGATGAACTATTTCCTCTCTTGTAAAAAAAATTATCCCATCTCTGTGTATATTGATATAGATGGACTATTTTCATGGTGTGCATGTCTTTGGAACAAGTAGTAGCGTGGGTCCGCTTGACTATAAGGAACTACTTATCCGCCTAGCTTTCTCTAATACTCCTTCCAGTGATCTGTATGCAATGCATGTGTCCGTAGACATGACAACTTGTCCATGGAAGTTCAACTACGACGACCGTCACGTTTCATCCACTGCCACTCGCGATTCCCACGACGCCGCTCCAACCCACGACACCACATCCCCCGACGCGCGCCTCACCCCTCTCGGCCGCACCGCCCCTCTGCCTTTGTGTCCATGACATGTGGGCCACCTGAAATGTGGCGAGCATCAAGTTTCTACCACAACCACACACGATTCCCACGACACCGCTCGAACCCATGACACCACACGTCCCCCAACCCGTGGCTCACCCCTCTCGGACCCACTGCCCCTCTGCCTCGGGAGCATTACATGTGGACTAGCCACCTATCGGGTCCACATTTATTGACTCAAAGGCAGGTGTAGTAAGGCGCTGAAGCTCAGTCCCGAGGGCGCCGAGAGGGAAATGTAACTCCTGCGCCAAACCTTGTGGTGCTACCGCTGCACGAACTCGTGCCAAACTCGAGATTTGTTTCTTTACTATACATGCACGCAACGATTTAATGGACATTGTAATCTCAACATGTGATGGGGAGCTCTGAATTTGAATTTGAAACTTATAAAATGAAAGAATTCAAAACAAATAAACTAGGAGAGAGGGAGTATACCATAGGATGTGTCCCATAGGAAACAAGTCCCCTGGTTTGTCACTGCGAAGATGCGGTTAGAAAGGAGCACAACGTCTTCGTACTCGTACGGCAACAAATCGGCCGCAGACTGCATGGTCCACCTTTGACCGCCATGTGCAAGGTTCGCGCTATCTTCTTCAATCTCACAGTGGTTCCATCGTACCAACTCAAGCGGTGGCCCGTTGCACGGCTGATCCCAATGTTGGACAAAGGTTCTACGGGAACGGTGTCACCATTGTAAATGTTGTGCAAATTGATGTTGGTACCCTCCCGTACATATGCAAGCCAATCTCCACTCGCACCGAGCCTAACCTATGAAACAGTGGGCAGGGGAGAATTAGGAAATGGACACGGGAGTAGTCTTTAGAATGCATTTACTACGTGATCAAACTCATCTTACCTGCTTATCGAACAAAATCCGAGTGCCCCTCAACCTCGTCATCTCAAGGGGCGTCAACTTGCAACTACGGCCACACCGCGCTGGAGAGAACCCCAAGGAAACATCCTCGTGCATTGCATGGAACATCAAGATGCATTTGTATGAGTAGTTTATCTTGTGAGAGAAAAGGATGAACAAGGGAAGGCCTTATTTGCAAATGTGGAGAGGGGTGTAGGTATCTTTTGCAAAATTGCCATAGTTTTCTTCCTATCCGTCAGATATAAACCGGACGGCCTATATTGCAGGACGGCAGGCACACCATCATCACCAACTCTATTCTTCTCTACTCCTATAAAAACCTGAGTTGGTGATGATGGTTTGCCTGCCATCTGATACGTCTCCGTCGTATCTATAATTTTTGATTGTTCCATGCTAATATTATTCAACTTTCATACACTTTTGGCAACTTTTTATACTATTTTTGGGATTAACATAATGATCCAGTGCCCAGTGCCAGTTCATGTCTGTTGCATGTTTTTTGTTTCGCAGAAAACCCATATCAAACGGAGTCCAAACGGGATAAAAATGACGGAGATTTTTTTGGAATATTTATGATTTTTGGGAAGAAGAATCAACGCGATACGATGCCCGAGGGGGCCACGAGGAAGGGGGCGCGCCCTGTACCCTCGTGGCCACCCCGCAAGGCGGTTGGAGCCCTTCTTTTGCCGCAAGAAAGCTAATTTCCGGATAGAGATCGTGTCCAAAATTCAGCCCAATCGGAGTTACGGATCTCCGGTTATAAAAGAAACGGTGAAAGGGCAGAATCCAGAGCGCAGAAACAGAGAGAGACAGAGAGATAGATCCAATCTCGGAGGGGCTCTTGCCCCTACCATGCCGTGGAGGCCAAGGACCAGAGGGGAAACCCTTCTCCCATCTAGGGAGGAGGTCAAGGAAGAAGAAGAAGAAGAAGGGGGCCCTCTCCCCCTCTCTTCCGGTGGCGCCGGAACGCTGCCGTGGCCACCATCATCATCACCGCGATCTTCACCAACACCTCCGCCATCTTCACCAACATCTCCATCACCTTCCCCCTCTATCTACAGCGGTCCACTCTCTCGCAACCCGCTGTACCCTCTACTTGAACATGGTGCTTTATACTTCATATTATTATCCAATGATGTGTTGCCATCCTATGATGTCTGAGTAGATTTTCATTGTCCTGTCGGTGGTTGATGAATTGCTATGATAGATTTAATTTGCTTGTGGTTATGTTGTTGTCCTTTGGTGCCCATCATATGAGCGCGAGCGTGGATCACAACATAGGGTTAGTTGTATGTTGATAGGACTGTGTATTGGAGGGCAAGAGTGACAGAAGCTTCAACCTGGCATAGAAATTGATGCATACGGGATTGAAGGGGGACCAATATATCTTAATGCTATGGTTGGGTTTTACCTTAATGAACGTTAGTAGTTGCGGATGCTTGCTAATAGTTCCAATCATAAGTGCATGGAATTCCAAGTCAGGGATGACATGCTAGTAGTGGCCTCTCCCACATAAAACTTGATATCGGTCTAGTAAAGTAGTCAATTCCTTAGGGACAATTTCGCAACTCCTACCACCACTTTTCCACACTCGCTATACTTACTTTATTGTGTCTTTATCTAAACAGCCCCTAGTTTTTATTTACATGCTCTTTATATTCTTGCAAACCTATCCAAAAACACTTACAAAGTACCTCTAGTTTCATACTTGTTTTAGATAAAGCGAACGTCAAGCGTGCGTAGAGTTGTATCGGTGGTCGATAGAACTTGAGGGAATATTTGTTCTACCTTTAGCTCCTCGTTGGGTTCGACACTCTTACTTATCGAAAGAGGCTACAATTGATCCCCTATACTTGTGGGTTATCAAGACCTTTTTCTGGCGCCGTTGCCGGGGAGTCATAGCGTGGGGTGAATATTCTCGTGTGTGCTTGTTTGCTTTATCACTAAGTAATTTTTATTTTCTGTTCTTAGTTGTTCTTTATCTTTAGTTATGGATATGGAACACGAAATACCAAAAAAATTAGGTGTACTTGTTGCTCATGGAGATGGGGAACCTCCTAAAACCCTCGATGCTGGTTATGTGAAAGATATTATGTACTACTTTAATAATCCTAAGAAAACCCCATTCAATTATGTAATGGGAGACACATTGGATCAACGTGAATACTTTAGGGATTACCGCTTGACTCAAAAAGGGAAACTATTATGGGATCAAATTCATATGTTGAAGTGGTATGCTAGGCAACTATGCTTGAGATATGATTATACTTGTTGCTCTAGGATGAAGTCTCCACACCTTCCCTTTTCATGCAAATTTAATGATAATAAAACCTTAGCTTCTTATGCTAATGGTATATATGATTACTATGATGTGGAACAAATAGAAGAATTCGTTGCTTTTATGGGTGCTTATGAAATTGAATCTATGTTTAAAGAGTTTGAAGATTTTGATGATTCAGTTTATAGACCCGAAATTTTTGCTATACTTAAATATTGCTATGAGAATTACGAATTCATTTCCGATATTGATAATTTTATTGAGAAAGTCTCCGCTGTCCAAGAAGAGACTAATATTTTGCAGGAATCTATGGAAGAAGAAATTGATGAAACTGTGAGCTCATTGGATGAAAAAGATGAGGAGGAGACCGAAGAACAAAAGGAGGAAGAGCGGATTGATCACCCGTGCCCACCTTCTAATGAGAGTAACTCTTCAACTCATACATTGTGTAATTTCCCTTCGTGCTTACCGAAGGATGATTGCTATGATGAGTGTTATGATCCCGTTGATTCTCTTGAAATATCCCTTTTTATGCTTGTGGCCATGATGCCAATATGAATTATGCTTATGGAGATGAACTTGCTATACTTTCTTATGTTAAACATGAAATTGTTGCTATTGCACCCACGCATGATAGTCCTATTATCTTTTTGAATTCTCCCGACTACACTATATCGGAGAAGTTAGTGCTTATTAAGGATTATATGGATGGGTTGCATTTTACCGTTGCACATGATGATTTTGATAGATATAATATGCATGTGCTTGCTGCTCCTACTTGCAATTATTATGAGAGAGGAACTATATCTCCACCTCTCTATATTTCCAACATGATAAAATTGCAAGAAACTGTTTATACTATGCATTGGCCTTTACTATGTGTGCATGAATTGTTCTTTTATGACATGCCGATGCATAGGAAGAGAGTTAGACTTCGTCATTGCTTGATATATGTTACTTTGTGCTCACTACTAAATTCCAAATCATTGTTAATTAAAATTGGCTTTGATATACCTTGGGATCCGGGTGGATCCATTACTTGAGCACTATATGCCTAGCTTAATGGCTTTAAAGAAAGCGCTGCCAGGGAGACAACCCGGAAGTTTTAGAGAGTCATTTATTTCTGTTGAGTGCTTTTATAAAGTTTAAAAACAAAAAAAAAATAAAGAGGGGAACCCGAAACTTTTCAAAAAGGAAAGTGAAAGTGAAAGAGACAAGCATTGTTGAAGTGGGAGCTAGCCTTGAACTTTGTTCATGCTCACGGAAACTTTGTGAATCTTGATTACAGAAACTTTTCAAAAAAAATAATTATCCCCTTGTACAATTCCATTGTATTATAAAAATAATGTGCCAAGGTTTGCCTTTAGGATGTTTACAATACTTGTTGGTTTGTGCGGTGCAGGACGGAAACTTGGCTGTAGTGCGCGATTTTACATTTTTTACTGGAACGTCAAATGGTTCTAAAACTTTTTGCACTGTCTTTCTATACAAATTGTTTATTTTTCCCAATTTTGGCAGAATTTTTCAAGTATCAGAAGTATGGTGAATGTTCATATTATTACAGACTGTTCTGTTTTAGACAGATTCTGTTTTTGATGCATAGTTTGCTTGTTTCGATGAAACTATCAATTCCTATCAGTGGATTAAGCCATGGAAAAATTATATTACAGTAGCTACAATGCAAAAACAAAATATGAATTGGTTTGCAACAGTACTTAGAGTAGTGATTTGCTTTATTATACTAACGGATCTTACCGAGTTTTCTGTTGAAGTTTTGTGTGGATGAAGTGTTCGAAGATCGAGAAGGTCTCGATATGAGAAGAAGGAAGAGAGGAAAGAGCTCAAGCTTGGGGATGCCCAAGGCACCCCAAGTAAATATTCAAGGAGATTCAAGCCTCTAAGCTTGGGGATGCCCCGGAAGGCATCCCATCTTTCTTCAACAAATATCGGTATGTTTTCGGATTCCTTTCATTCATGCGATATGTGCAAATCTTGGAGCGTCTTTTGCATTTAGTTTTCATTTTTCTTTTTTGCACCATGCTGGTATGAGGTAGTCCTTGGTTGATTTATAGAATGCTCTTTGCACTTCACTTATATCTTTTGAGTATGGCTTTATAGAATGCTTAATGTGCTTCACTTATACCATTTGAAGTTTGGATTGCCTGTTTCTCTTTACATAGAAAACCGCCATTTGTAGAATGTTCTTTTGCTTCACTTATACTTGTTAGAGCGTGGGCATACCTTTTGTAGAAAGAATTAAACTCTCTTGCTTCACTTATATCTATTTAGAGAGATGACAGGAATTGGTCATTCACATGGTTAGTCATAAAATCCTACATAAAACTTGTAGATCACTGAATATGATGTGTTTGATTCCTTGCAATAGTTTTGCGATATAAAGATGGTGATATTAGAGTCATGCTAGTGGGTAGTTGTGGATTGTAGAAATACTTGTGTTGAAGTTTGTGATTCCCGTAGCATGCGCGTATGGTGAACCGTTATGTAACGAAGTTGGAGCATGAGGTATTTATTGATTGTCTTCCTTATGAGTGGCGGTCGGGGACGAGCGATGGTCTTCTCCTACCAATCTATCCCCCTAGGGGCATGCGTAGTAGTACTTTGCTTCGAGGGCTAATAAACTTTTGCAATAAGTATATGAGTTCTTTATGACTAATGTGAGTCCATGGATTATACGCACTCTCACCTTTCCATCATTGCTAGCCTCTTCGGTACCGTGCATTGCCCTTTCTTACCTTGAGAGTTGGTGCAAACTTCGTCGGTGCATCCAAACCCCGTGATACGATACGCTCTATCACACATAAGCATCATTATATCTTCCTCAAAACAGCCACCGTACCGACCTATTATGGCATTTCGATAGCCATTCCGAGATATACTGCCATGCAACTTCCATCATCATCACGTACATGACTTGAGCATTTATGGTCATATTGCTTTGCATGATCGTAAGATAGCTAGCATGATGTTTTCATGGCTTGTCCGTTTTTGATGTCATTGCTACGCTAGATCATTGCACATCCCGGTACACCGCCGGAGGCATTCATATAGAGTCATATCTTTGTTCTAGTATCGAGTTG